>NW_010536650.1:0-9328 GCF_000687285.1 Phaethon lepturus | reverse complement strand
GACAACGTCCACAGTCTTTCCCTCCTCCACTCATCCACTGTGTTTTATTTTTTCTGTCCCAGCCTGCAACACTTGGCTGTAGCTTTGCCCAACTTTAGAGCCTGCCTGGCTTCTCGCAGGATCCGTAATTGCTCCCTTCTCAGACCACTTGCTCGGTTTCTGGCAACGTTAGGACAACAGGTCACGCCAGGCATTATAGAGATTTTCCTGGTAGAGTGGGAATAGCCCCAATCTAAATACACTAAAGATAACTGGGGCAGCACAGCAGTAGTCCCTAACCTGCGCGGCACTGAGAGCTTTGGGCACGTCGGTGTGTACGTAACTCCCATATCTGTACGGCTTCCCGGTTGTGCTGAGCTTGGTTGTTTGCAGGGTGACTGATTTTGATTTGCCAGATACACTGCCTGTAAGTACCTCTCTTTTACTGCTTGTGGAACATCTACTTAGCTTGCCTAGTGAGTGTTTATACCTTATATTGGAGTCTTTGTTTGTTTGCTTGTTTTTCCGATTTGCTGTCCTTTGCCTTTTTTATTTGCAACGAGAGTGTGCCCCAGCTGTGCCTCTCCCGAGTGTTTCATTCCCTTTCTTCAGCCCCCGCCCCAGGCTGCGGTACCTGACATGGGGAAGCTTATATTTGCAGTGCAGAGCAGCTTGTAAAGGGCAATTTTAAAGCCCTTTGTGCTACATGGCTGATTTATAGCTTGTCTGTACGGGCAGGCTTTCATAGAATATTTTTGTGTTAAACTTTTTCTGATTAATTCATCTATGAAAAGTATCTCCATGTCCTTGGCTTTATCCTTCTTCCTTTCCAAATAATGTTTTTTCAGCTACAAGCGAGATGCTGTGGGCAGGTGCTCCATGGTGCATTGCATCTTCACTGAGGTCCATGTTGTGCATCTCTGCTGCAGCCTGTTGGGAGATCTCCACTTCAAGGGAGCTCTGGAGCAGTCCCTCATTGCAGTACTGAGTTGCCAAATGTTGCTGCCTGCTCCTCATCTTACTTTAGATCAGGAGGATGCTGCTTAAATCTGCATATGCTTCTTGTACCCTGTGCAGCTCTTGGTTGATGAGCTGATCTGCTGTATTGCCCTTGGATACTTCATCCGTAACAGAGAAGCTCTGAAACGGGTCTTGCTGCATAAGAAAATTGTGGGTTTGAGTTGACATCATATGAAATCATTCTCCTCCTCAAACTTTCTTGCCTTTTGGAAACCTCTTTTCTAATTTACTACTTAAAGATGAAGCATGGTGAGCTCTTTCCATTAGCTGCTTGTGCTGTCACCGTATCTCATTGTTTGCTGGTGCAGGGTAAGTCGACTTTGTCCAGCCCAGAACTGCTGAAGTTCGGGGGAATCCAATTGGTATAGCTGCTTTCTTCAGAAGATCCAGTCCTGATTCTCACTGACCAAGTCTTTTGAGCCAAAGATAGTTCTGATTATTCCATCCCTTCATGAAGATGCCCATGTTGATGAGGTAGTTGAGCTGACACCAGCTTCTTACACCATGTTTTGTCTGACCTCCTGCTAGTTTCATCCTGAAGAATGAGCTGCCTTCATGAAGCTTGCTACTACCATGATGTGGTATGTAAAGCAGATACTTGTTTTCAATCAGGTTGCTTCAAGTAATTTAATTTAGAAGCTTAGGTATAATATAGGATATATGACATGTCTGTATTGAGGTTGTTAGGCTCCCAAAGGAGAGATGGGGCTGCTGCTGTAGACTTCTGTAAGGTACCTTCAACTTCTTAAGTATTGATACAGGGTATTGAGGCTTTACCTTTACATACAGTACACTATGATGAGAGATGACCACTCTTGGTTTTCGTGTGCTCTTGGTTTTATTTTTGGCTCCTTGGTGTGCTTCTACCTTTTCCAGTTTCAGCATTTTATTTTAGTGGTTCAGAACTGCCTGGTGGGTGTTGCTCTCCTTGCTCCCCCTTAATGGCAACTGCAGTAAAATTTTGGTAAGATTAGAATCCGTTCTTATAGACAGCCAAGGCTTTGTAAAGCGGAGGAAGAAAAACCCACACAAATGCTGGTAAAGAATGTAAGTTGCAGTATGTTAAACAGTAAAGACCATTAATCCTGTCTTTGTGTTGCCCCAAGTAATAATTTTGAGTCTTCTTTGGGACTGCATGTCCAGGAACAAGCAAACAGATTTTGAACTTAAGCCCATCTTTGTGTACCGTTTTCATGGTGATGGATTATTGCTTTTCTTGCTCCTTTCTGATCCTTCTTGCTTCAGATGTCCCATGTCCCCTGAGGTCTGTTTTGCCTTTCCCTATGGCATTGCCATCAAGAGTCTACAATACGCTTTGTAAATACTCTTCATGTCTTTCATTACTGAGGTGGGAAAGAAAAAGGCTTCCTTCATGTAAAACTCTCATTGGCCTCTCAGGCTTCTTCTTCAGAGAAACCCATTTTATTTTTTATTACTATCAAAGGCCCTTCTCCTGTTCTGCAAGGTCCTGGTGGAAGAGTCCTGAGATGGCTTTGAAAAGTGGATGTTTCCCTAAGGAGATCTTCCAGTGCAGCTCTGGCCTAGTGTTGCCCTTGGAGATGGTGGGGTAACTATGGTATGATGAGTCGCTATGCAAAGGAGAAATTAATCCCTTGAGTTTTTTCTTTCCTTTCCATAAACTGCTTCATGAAAACAGTGCTCTTTCTGACACACAAAAAGCTCAAACAAAAAAAATATTCTATTTTTGTTTGAGCTTTTTCAGGCGGTCCATGCTAAATTCTTTAGTCATGTTGTTAAAGTCAGAAATAGTCAGTTGAAATGTCTCAAGAATGCGTTCGAGAAGCATTACATAGATAAATAAGTAGACCAGCTATTTGAAAAGCCTTAACTGCAAAATGAGTCTAACCCTGTAAACACGGCAAGCTAAGGAGGAGGATGGAGCTTTGTATGACAGAGAGAACAGGAATGATGAGGGATAATGTGGACGAGATGTTTACATATCTGCACCTTCCCCAGGCCTTTCCTGTGCTTCTTCCTTGTCTTACCTTGCTTTACATTTTCGGGAAAGTAACCTGAAGCTGGCTAGTGGTTAGGCAGGGCTCTGGTTTTTCTGCATGAAGTAAGGACTAAAAATTGTAAATGTTTTGTCTGTTTGCTTTATGAGATTAATTTTGGGATGTCAGCTGGCTCTAATCCCATCCCTTTAAACTCTTTTTTTTTAGAGTTGTCTGATCTTTTTTTCTTTTCTTTCTCTCTATAATGCTACATCTCACGTTGCAGCCAGCTCTCATTACAGATCATTCATTGCAGCCTGAGCCATTTGATTAGCTAGGCAAGCCAAAGTTGCTATATGCTTCGTTTGCAGAAATATAGTAAGAATTTACCACTTTAATTAAAGTCTTTTAAAGGAGCAGAGCATGACCCAGTGGAGCTCATGGCTTGACTATCTACCAAGTGACCATGGATAAGTCATTTAGTTCTTCCATGTGCTTCTGTTTCCTGTTCCTTTACCATCCTCACCTTCACCACACCTCTTTGGACTGTAAGCTCTTCCACGCTGAGCCAGTTTTAGGCTTTCACAAGGGAAATTATTTCGTCAGGCTATTTAAACATAGCAAAAGTCATACAAATACTCTATACTAACACACTAGCAGCATAGGGAGATATCTTCCAAGGAGATGTTTTGCATGGTAAACTTTCTACAGCTTGCAGGTAGGATTAGTGAGTGTTTTTCTGCCACCTCCACATATTATAATTACACAAAACATAAAGTTTATATAAGATGAAAAAGGCTTCAGCTCAGGTAATGGGAGGCAAGCCCAGATTGCATTGTTCAAGGGAAGTGCACTGTAAACTTAAAATTAGTTTGTATCAACTCAATTATTTGTATGCAGCTCTCTTGTCATTTTAAGAATCTTCTTTGTGGAAACTGAAACTCCAGTGCTGAAAACCCTAAAATCAATAGATACTGTTATATCCACTTAAAAAAAAAAATATTGATTTGCAGATAATGACAGCAGTTCATCCTTGCAGGATTACATGCCACTTCCTGTCATAAAGATTACTTTCATATAAATTGCATCTGAGATGGAGAACATAGGTATAAAACTGCTTTGCTTTAATGAATAGTCATTTTACTCTGGGCATTAAAATGAGATATATTTCTTTAAATTTATCTCTAGGGATTATTTTTATTTCATGGGCAAACCCTGTGTTACCAAAGACTCTAGAATGCTATTAAACTTTTAAATAATCTTGGATTGCCTTGTTTTTGCAAGTGCTTGAACTCATCCTCTCTTTGATAGCAACTAATTAAGCAAAATATCGTGCTCTTTCTGGTCTCCTCTGCATCCTTGATTAGAGGGTTAACACCATGTTATCTTGGGTATTAGATGTTCTTTGCTAAACCCCGAGTATCTATGAGCATCTAACTCTCTGTGCTTCGTAACAAATTTCTGTCACCTTCTGGGGATTAAGTTCTTCATGCCGATCATGGTGGCAGTAACGTCTCCCATTGTGCAGCTGTTTTTCTCTTGTGCTGTGGCTCATGTGCAGCCTATTCTTATTAAGCATAGGTGACTTCATAGTCATGTATTAAAATAATTCTTTTCAACTCTTTCTAGGTAATCTGGCTTCCCAGAAACCTTCTGCTAAATGCAAGGGTTTACTGTCCTGTTTACTGACTGTTACACCTGAGGCTGATTTTGATACAGATTCTGGATATCGCAGGGTAAGTGTGCAGATACCTGTTCTTTTTGTAGTTTGTTTTTCTTTCATGGTCTCTTATTTGCTTACACGAATGCAATTTGGGCTGTGCTTTCCCTTTCCGTGACTGCAAGTCCCTATCGGAGCATGTGCAACTGAGCATCTGTGTTACAATAGAAAAATAATGTAGTAGGATGAATGCTAATGCTGTAAACCTGGTCGGGAGTCTGAATTTGGTGTTACAGCTCCAAGAGGGAGCAAAGTTGGTATGTCTACAGACTCATAGACCTATATCTTATAAAATTGTAAAAAGCTATAAGACTCTTATTTGAGTGTAGTGAACATTTTGAGTTTTAAGCTGACAAATGTGCATGTATTTTTGTATTACAAAGGAAACATTCTTCATAACTTACATAGTTAAAAAAGCGAAGTTTGCAATATCAAGTTTAAATATTTGGAAAAGGGAGATTAAAAATTACTTGGTTTCTCTGGGGCATGGGGAGGGGAAAGACAGAACTGCTTCCCTCTCTTATCCAATTCTACTGTGCACATCAGAGTAGAAACGTAAAATACTTGACTTCATTCCTGAATGAGTCTTGTGGGATTTTTCACCTCACAGCTACTGAAGGAAAGTGTAATTTAGTGGACACAGTTTAGTTTGGGTTTTTTTGCCACTTCCTCAGTTTTGATCATCTGATTCCACCTTCTTTTTCAGACTGCTACTTTTCTTGCCTCTCCACTTTCCTACCTACTTTTTGCAAGCTAATCCTGGCCCTTGGTGCTGTTTGGTATCTTTCTTGTCTTCTTGGCCTCCTTCGACCAACTTTCTGGCTTTTCACAACCAGTTATGTAGATTCAGGCTGGAAGGCAGCTGTGGAGATCATCTAGTCCAGAGCAAGGTCACCTAGAGCATGTTGCACAGAGCCACCTCCATTTGGGTTTTGAGTATCTCCAAGGATGCAGACTGCAAAACCTTATTTGGTCCTTGTTGCCATGTTTCATCACCTCTTGAAGGATATTTTCCTCATCTGTAATCTGAATTTCCATTGTGGCAACTTCTTTCTTCTTGTCGTATCTCTGCACCCTTCCAAGAATAGGCTTATTCTGTCTCCTCTCTACCTTCCTTTTGGGGAATTGGAAAACATAGTGAGGTCTGTAGGAGCTCAGCCTGTGTTCCAGCCACCCATATCCTCCACTGGACTTGTTCCAGTATGTCAAAGCCTTTTTATTCTGGAGGGCTCACAAGTCCTGCATGAAGGGGAAGGGTCGCTGGACCTGCTGGCTGTGCTCTTGCTAACGCAGCCCAGGATGGATGTATTCGGCCTTTGTTGCAAGGGCATATTGCTGGCTCAAGTTCTCCTTGCTGTCTGCCAAGACCACCAAGTTCTATTTTTTTTTTCCTATTTTTAAATCTGTCTGATTTCTCTCACACACTGTTATGCAATCCTTACTTCCAGTGCTTGTTGTTCTTTCACAGGATTCCTTATTGAACACTTCAGTATCACCAACACATCTTGATCGTAATGTTTCTGGCAGCCTCTTCCTATAAATGAGTTTGAACTACCCTTTGGAATCAGTGAAATCCCATTTCCAAACCTCCACTCTTGGAGACTAGCGTATTTCTCTGAGCAACTAGCATAAAGTTGTCAATGTAGCTTTGATAATTTAAAAATCTTTTTCAATTCCTATCATTAGTATGTTCACAGTAAAACAGGAAATTGTGTGTATGCTTGGGTGTGTACAAGTGTGTATGGGAGAGTGTATTTAATCTTTTTTTTCTGTGCTGCCAGTCATAAATAGTGTATATAATAATACATACATGAAACTGTTCCTGGAAATTGAGTTTAAATTATGAATAAGGCTTTTCTTTTATATTCCTTCCTTATGTTTGTCCCTGTATGTGTGTGTAATGCTGCAAATTGCAGATACCAACAACTGTAATTTTAGTTGTAGTTAAAGCAAATGTTCTCTTTTTTTTTTTTTTTAGTAGCCCTTGATGAATACATATGAATAACATATCTGTTTTTCCTACATTTTAATAGAGTATGTATGTTGGGAGATATGCCAGAGAATGGACACTTGGTAGTATAGTCTCAGCCTTAGCTTGGCAAGCTGATCAGATGGTTTTTGGGGAAGGGAGACATGCTGCTCTCTCCCCACAAGGTTTAATGTCTAGTTCACTTGTAAGCGGGCTAGGGAAAGGACCAAGAGAGCGTCAGCAGTTCAGCACTAGGGTAATAATTAATAGTTTGGCCAGTGTGGCTGGAGCTCATGTGCAAGTTCCTTGGTTTTATATCTACCAAGGAGGGGAGCAAAAGAAAGCATTGAGCGGGCAAGTGGAGCAGGGAGGGTTAAACATACCGAGTCGGGGGAAAACTAGTTGAGCAGAAAATAGGGAAGACAAGTGGAAAGGAAAAGAAAATGTACAGAAACCAGGATGAAGGCTTTAACTTGCAACATAGTGTTTTGTTCTTAATTCAGAGAAATGTTGTCCAACTCGTGAAGTAGTTATACCAGAGCAACTCATACAGTGATGAGTGACAGTTTAATTCACTTTCTGTGGTGGGGAATGTCTAGTAAATCCGGCTTGTGATAAGTTGCAGCATGGCCTAGTTCCCATCAACGTGAAATGCTGAGGATAGTCTTAGGCTGAATATCAAATTATTGCAGACTTAGGCTATTAGGTTATGGTATGCCTGTGGGTGTTTGTGCCACCATGGCTGTGATCGGGTTGTAACAAAAGAAAAAAAACCTTTGGCAATGAGAAGCCAGTTGTGTCCAGGCTTCCTTCTGAAGGCTTCTGTTACGCCTGAGGAGTTGTTTGAAAGGGGCTTGAATTCCAGGATTTGTGTCCTTCTGGGAATGGGCTGCACGTAGGAGTTGCACACTTCTCTGTCTTACCCATTTTTAGACATTCTAGCTGTTCCCCTTAAAAGGCCTTTTAACTCACTTAGTTTTTCTGAAGGGTATAAAAAGTATTTATGCATGTTTACTGTAGCCCTCTGTATCTTCACAATCATGTGTGGTTGCAATTTTTGTATTCCAACTGGGGAAGTACTTAACCCCAGTTTTTTTCTGGTTCAAACTGAGTTAGTTTTCACCATATGCAGCACTTCTTATGAATGGGTGGCGGGGGGGGGGTGGTGGTGAAGGAATTTGAAATGAAGAAGTTGAGAGCTGTTTCTGTGATGCAGTTATTTTAATAACCATGGGTCTCTCCACACAGCAGACTGATTGCTTTTTGGAGTATTTCTTAGGAGGAGAGAGGGTCAGGTAAACTCAAAGCGAGACCTCAAACAACCATGTGCGTTTAGGAGCTTGTACAGAATGATTGCATTTTGCTTTTCATTTCTGTAGTTTTTAGGTGGGTGAAAGCAAAGATTTGGGTTTGTTCCATTTTATCCTCTACAGGAGAAAGGAGCAAGCTGAATGAAGTAGAAAGTTTGTCACAGAAGTCCAGGGTCACATTTTTGTACAAATTTGTGATACGCTTTGGGATGCAGCAGGCAAACTAAGGAATAACCCTCGCTTGTCTTTAACCCTCACTTGAATATTCATAGATGATTCAGTTTGGGAAAGACCTCAGGAAGTCATCTCATCCAACTCCAGCCCAAAGCAGGCCAACTGCAGAGGCAAAGCAGGTTGTTCAGGGCCATGACCATGTCCAGGCAAGTCCTTTAATACACCCATGGACGGGGGCTCCGCAGCCTCCCTGGGCAGCTGTTCTGCTAGGTAAGCACCTGCTCTGAATTTTTCTTCCTTATATCTTACCAGATTTTCCCTTGCTGCAGCTTGTGCCTGTTGCCTCTTTTACTGCATGCCCTGGGAAGTCCACCTCGCCGTGTGTCCCAGACCTTTAACCATCCACTAAATCATGACAAACTGAAGATCTGTGTTTATAAAGAGCTCAGATCTATGTTTGTCTTGACAAAAACCCACCTATGCATCAGGCAGTGGTAGGCCTGGGTTTACTCACAGAGCCCAGAGCTGGATATGGTCCCTGTTCCTATCTCTGCCACAGCCATCTTGGCAATAGTTGTGCCTCAGATTCCGTGCCATTAAAATGGAGATTATCACAGAATCATAGAATCTTTGGGTTGGAAAGGGCCTTTAAAGGTCATATAGTCCAACCTCCCTGCAATGAGCAGGGACATCTTCAACTAGATCAGGTTGCTCAGAGCCCTGTCCAACCTGACCTGGAATGTTTCCAGGGACGGGGCATCTACCACCTCTCTGGGCAACCTGGGCCAGGGTTTCACCACCCTCATTGTGAAAGATGCCTTCCTTCTCTCTAGTCTAAATCTGCCCTCTTTTAGTTTAAAACCATTACCCCTTGTCCTAGTGCAACAAGCCCTGCTAAAATGTTTGTCCCCATCTTTCTTACAAGCCCCCTTGAAGTACTGGAGGCTGCAATAAGGTCTCCCTGGAGCCTTCTCTTCTCCAGGCTGAACAACCCCAACTCTCTCAGCCTTGCTTCATTGGCGAGGTGCTCCATCCATCTGATTATTTTTGTGGCCTCCTCTGGACCTGTTCCAACAGATCCGTGTCTTTCCTGTGCTGAGGGCTCCAGAGCTGGACACAGCACTGCAGGAAGGTCTCACCAAAGTGGAGTACAGGGGCAGAATCACCTCACTCAACTTGCTGGCCACGCTGCTTTGGATGC
>NW_010536649.1:0-6368 GCF_000687285.1 Phaethon lepturus | reverse complement strand
GCTCTATCCTGGCTGAAACCAGGACAACTTCATATAGAAAAATGTTTTGGAACAGGTTATTATGAACCAAGAACTTATCTTCTTAGTAACAGAAATTGGTTTAATCTCCCGCCAGCAGAAAAATAACTCAAGGAAGAGTCATTGGAATGTTGACATAGAATTATGCCCAAACACTATGAAAATAGCTTTCTGAAAAGTAATGACAATCACAATAAAAGAAGAAAGAAGACTCCAGTTCCAGTCCAGTTTTCTACTTCTTGTCTCAGTCTTGCAAAAAGCATCATAACCTTCCTCGAGAGACTATTATTTGTTTATTTAAATAATTTTGGCTCTCCAGACCCAGCACAGTTCTGTCATATTAACTCTAAGATATTCCTTTAGGTTATTTCAGTGGCCTTGAGAATTCAGCTGATTCAGAGTCCTACAGAGAACAACATTTAGGCAAGAGTACACCGTTGCCTTGAATTAACAGGTAAACATCCAGCACTAGGTTGTGCTATTTTTGATTCCTTCTAAATTATTTGTCACTTATGTGTTTCAGTGACCATTTATCTATTCCCATGCAAAGCAAACAGAGATAGAAGGTATGCTAACCCCAAAGTCATAAAGATTTGACCAAGGGCGATAAGGATTTAAGACAGATTATTACATAGAATAAGTTAAAAAACCCCAAACAAACCAAAACAAACCTAGATAAGAAAAGAAGAAGGGGGAAGGGTAGTCTGATACTCTTTTGCTTCTAAAACAATAAAGCAAAATTCAAAGCAAAACAAGAATGACTTGCCCACTACTTTTTAGAGATACTTAAATATATAGCCTACGAATATGATAATTTGTGCAAACCAAAGTTCACAGGTGTTTAAATGTTTCTCTTATGAGTACTATTTTAGACATCAGTGCTGCTCAAGAAGACGTTCCAGCCCTGCATATAGATCCAAATTGTTATTCACTTTACACTTTCATATTCCAACACATACCCTGTGACAAAACACTGATGTGAATGCATAATACTGGATACCGGATAAAAGAAAACATTAGTAAAGTAAAACCCAAAGAAACAAACCAACCAAACCAAATGGAAAAAAACCCGACATTAAAAAAATATGGTGAAAGAAGCTGATGATTTTTGAAGAAATGCTTTCTGACTTCTGCTTCTTAATGGAATATGATTAGTAGAAATTCCTTTCATGTGAAGAATGCCATACCCTGGAAAGCCAGCTCCTAACTCCTACTTTCCTAACTTAAACAAGGAATGAACGCCCATGAGCAGAAACAGAGAAGTCAGTTACCTATAAGTAATTTCATTTGTGTATAGATGTTCCACTAGAGATTGAGGTTACATAACTCTCTAAGAAATCTGTCTAAGTTTGACATACATTCCAAAACGCATGCTATATCCTGCACTGCATCATAAAATTTGCAAAAGCACACTGGAGCTAAACATAAATATTATATTTCTACGTTTCAACTGGGAACTCCATATTCATTGTGACAAGGGGATAATGCAGCTTTCTGTGCACGAAAACTATTCCTAACTCCATTTCAAGTTTCCTTTTCTCTTCTATGGCAACATGTTTCCAAAACTAAGTTCCTCCAAGCACAGTCCCCTTTCAGAGCTCAGTTGCTGGAAGTTGAGGGTAGACTTGTGCTTACTTCTCTTGCAATTTTTGAACACTGAAAAGCTAGCTGTGCTCAAAATGCTTGCATCAATTTAAACATGATAATGGTCTTCGAATATATAAAATATTGCTGCACAGACGAAAGGGATAAACTGCTTTCTGTATCTGGAATGTGTGTGACAAGAAATAAATTAAAGCAAGGGAGATTACAGCTGAAATACCTCGAAAAACTGTCTATCTTTAAGGACCATATTGCTTTCAGAGACTGTGGAAGCACCGTGGCTGGATGTGAGACAGTATCTGTCAAGCATGGACAAGGTGCACTTGATTTTCGCTTGAGAAAAGAAATGGAGTAGATAATCTCCTAACGCTCCTGCCAGCTGTGTTTTCTGCTATTCTTTGTGACTAGACGTTAGAAAGAAATCATGTGTGATTTATCTGCGTGCCAATGGTTACACTAGTTTCATTCCATTTCAGTGATTAATTGTTCTAAAGCAAAGTTTCCAAAACGTTATATTACAGCTGGTGAGATTTTTGCACAACTAAGAAGTTGTTAAAATGTGACATCTAAACCCACTTCGAAACAGCTTTCAACCAAAATGTTTATAATAAAATTTTTGCAAGTTTCTTAAACACATGAATTAAAAATTTTATGGATACATGCAATAAATCCCTCATTAGCATGTCAAATTCTAGTTTACGTTTCCCTTCAGACTGAAGAGAATAATTATGTTAATTATTTATGGAACACTACCATCACTGTAGATATCAACGTCTTAAGAGAATGATGGTACCAGACATGTACAAATACTGTAAAATAGTATAGCTCATTTGTGACTGATTAGACAAGCTTATTGACTCGAGATGGGATGAGAATACGATGTGGTATTTTTCTACATATGATTGTGTAACAATGTCGCTCCTCTTGTAATGTTTTAGAATTCTTAAAAGCCTTTGAATCCTTTTTCTGATACAAGAAAGTTCATTTTCTCATTGATCATTTGTAGAACTAGCATAACATCATTCCTTCTATGAAAGTAACCTACATTTAACTGGATAATTAATTTGCAAAAGGGAGGATCTGGTCCAACAAGCAAATTAAACAAAGAGGGAAACCTAAGTAATTCAGGAAGGGAGGGAAGTAGAGAAATGAGTGATAATTCAAATTTGCAAGGCAAATTCATGGCAGATGACAACTGAAGGTCACAGTAACCTTGCAGAATATTACATACAAAGACTTATATTATTAGAGTATTGTTCCCACAATGTTTCCCTTGTGCAACAGACTCTCAAATAGTGGCAATGTTCCGCTTACTTTTCTGAAAAATGTTTCTGTGAACAATTCAAGGCAAACCCAACTTTAGCATTTTCCATACTTAGGTTCTGTTAAGTACTCTTTGTAACGTTAGGATACCAACACAAATTTGTTTTTGTCCAAATGCTGATCTTAGCTTCTTTTTTTTAAAAATCTTCTAGACTGGAGTATCCAGTACAAAATGAGTCTTTTATTACTGTTCATTTATTCCTAAGTCCTAGAATTAAGAAAATATGTAGCTGAACCACATTGATCTTAACTGTAATTGCAGCATTTACTGAAATAAAGTATAACTGTGAAGAAAATTGCATTTTGCAGCAAAGGAAACTCCTGGGAAGTTGTAGTTGACTTGAGATGCCAAGATTATGTAATTTCCCATGCTCATTCATATATCAGGAAGAATGTATTAATGCCTGTGAGTTGCTTACACTGATACAGAGTCATAGGTTGCAGGAACTAATGACATAGATTTTAATACATGTAATTCAATAGATTTTAATATATGTAATTTATTACATAAAGTAATATGTATTAATAATTTTAAAACATTTCCAGTGCTTCCAATTCTTATTGGGCCAGAAGAGCAGCCTGTCTTCTGAAAGGAGGCCTCATAGATGTTTACAACAATTGAAAAAAAAAGACAAAATAGCTATGTATTTCTGATATTTACAGAATATCAGAAAAAACATTCTAGAAAAAGGGGATCATTTGAGAAGTGGGCTTGAGGCTTTTTGAATTGATTCTTACCCTCCTTTGGGATTGAGGACACCAACAGAGATGTATATGCAGAAACTTCAGAGGGAAGTCCTTTAGGATGTTAGCACAGGAAAGGCAACTCTCACACAACAAGCTTTGAAATAAGCAACATGTAGACACTGATTTGTTTCTGAGTGTAACCCAAGGTTTTCAGTTAGCAGATGACAGGTATCCTTTTCCCATTGCCACTGTGTTAAACTAATCACTTCAGTCTCTTCACAGATTTATGGCTACATGCCTGGCACTCAATGTCTCAAACATAACTGTCCTTGGCGCTAAAAAATAGAGCAGTGCTGTAGCAGCATGCTGGACAAAGGAGACATGCTTATATGAGGAACTGCAAGGGATAATTATTTCTTTATCTCGCTGTGTATTTCTGAAGAGCAGTATAATGCCACCCTTTGAGAGACAAAAGATCAGCTCGGTGTTCAGTTTCTGCCAGACTCAGCCTGAGCTGTTTAGAAGTAGAGAAGAATTAGTAAGGGAACAGGACTGTACCCACTCTATTTGCTCTGGTTTCACATTGCTGGACTGCAAGAAAAAATTGTACTGAGCAATTAATAATTAGGGGGTAATCCTCATCCAAGAGCGGCTGTCTTGTTGCTGTCTAACGGGCAGAAGTGTAAATACTGAGGTTTCAGAAGACTCCTTTATCATAAAGATGCATTTCTACAAACTGTATGCAGTGAAGGGAATTCTTCTACACTATATGTCTTCCAGACTCAAAATTTTCCTTGCAATAACTACTGGCTATTTTCCTTCCATAAACTTGCCATATTTTTGCATGCTCAATTTAAAGTAGATTTTTTTTGTCTATAGGTAGTAAATTTTATCTAAAAAAGTATAACTCCTATACAAAAAATACAGCTTTAAATTATTATTCTCATTTTTATCCAGTTGCAGAAAGAATGATGACAAAAATAAATCAGTGTCTGATAATGCTATAAATCTTGGGGGATTTCTGGTGGGTTTAAGAGTGTCCTTGTAAAATAATGCTCTGATTGCACAGAGAAATGTCAGCCTGGGTAAATTATCTGAATAAAAGTGGCTGAAAGATGTTATGATAGTTATTCTTGAGGTCACCTTGAAAGCTGTGCTAAGTACAGGCCACAGTCCCAGTTTCACATTAAAAACCAAGAACAGTAGAGATTTAAAACATGCCTTCCTTCTGTTTCTTCTTGTTTTATAAAGGAAAGCACTGAAGGGTGGATTTTGACTGCAACATGTACTATAAGATATTGATAAATTATACTTATCTAGTGTAACCATAGGCCTGTCAGACAGAATTGCTGCTTTGGACAGTATGGTAAAAACAGTAGGGCTTTGTAAAGTACTTGAAATTTGCAAATTAAAAGGTATCAGAACAAGATATTAATAGGTGTAAAATGGGATGGACAGTAACACAATATCTGTCGGCATTAGATGAACTCGGGCAACTTATCGTGAAGGTCAGAGATGCAAGCTTTTGCTGTGCGATGAGGAGGAATCAGGTCTGCTCTCCGTGCCTCTGCAGCACCTGTCCTGCTGTGGGTTTATCCAAACACCACTCAAGCCACTCTGCCTTTCTAAACCACTAAGTATACAGCTGATGGGGAAAAAAAAAAAAATCCTTAATGTTTCTTCTTGAGTATCATTATCAAGTTAGAGCCTCTTTCACTAATCTTAAAAAATCCAGCCTACGAAAAGAAATCTTCCTCCTTCCTACCATTTTCCCTGGCAAATATGCTGTTTCAAGTAATTTCACAGCAAATCTGAGTGCTTGCTTTGTGCATCAGATTATTCAGCGAGGTAAGAAATTACAGAGTAATTTTAACAAATATTTTTACACTTTTCAGTAAGAAGATATATAAAACCCCTTTGTTTTTCTCTGTTCTGATCATGGTTAGATTTACCTTTCTTTATATGGGCATATAAAGAAAACAGGAATAAGTTTTACATGTAACCGTTGTAGTGCTATAGTATACATGTAAGAAGAAGAAGGTTTACATGGTTCTTGCTCCTGCTCCCTGATTTTATTATTTCCATCAAGCACTGAAAAGTGAAGATAAAGCAGTGCAAAAAAGCCAACAAATGCTATGAAAGAAAATGCTACATTTCCTCATTGCGCAAAGGATATTTATGTTATTCACAGTAACAGAAGCAGAGTACTATATGTGCCCAAAATAAGATCTAGCCCACCTTGGTACACTGAGATAGGATCGAGCAGATGTAGACCATAATCACCTGCTGTTTATAACCCATGTTTTACTAAAACCAAAAACTACAACAACAAAATACCAAAACCTTTGGACACTGTCCACAGAAAATGTTTTATGTCCTGGAGAAGTTTTTATTCTAGAATACAAATTAAAGATATTTTTATACATTGGAAAAATATGTTTATTTACTCTCTGGCTCTGTCTGTTCACTAAACAATCACCTGTTATATACCCAATTATATGCCGCCTAAACTTTTTGTTTCATCTTTACTCAAAAATCACATCTTCCAAATAATATTACTTTTACCTGAGTTTGGTTACAGTTTCATGCCACAGTATTCCACCTGATCAAGCGTCAGTCCATTTCTCCTTTGTCCACAAAGCCAGGTACCCTGTCTAAGAGAATCAAATAAATATGATATGATCAGCTCCTACAAAATCAAAAAAAAGCTGTTACAGAATCACAGAATCACTAAGGTT
>NW_010536648.1:749-2593 GCF_000687285.1 Phaethon lepturus | reverse complement strand
ATGCAATCGACATTAATTGTGAAATTGTCATCCCGCCCGCACCATCTACTTTCTGCAGTTTCTTTCTAATGGCTGATGACAACTGACCAATGAACAACATATTAAACAATTTCATATTACTAGTATCTTCTGGGTTCAAATCGGTCCACTTCTGAGCTACTTCGCACAGTCTTTCATAGAAAGCAGATGGTGTTTCCTTCTCCCTTTGCCTTACTTCATACAACTTTGATTCTTAGGCTTTTCTACTCCATTTTGGATCCCATATAAGATCAGTTTTTGATATCCTTTTACTCTTTCTAACCCCTCATCCATATTGGGATCCCACCTCAGATCTTCCCTTGGAAGATACGTGTCCATATTAGGTACTCCTCCGTATTAGAGAATCACAGAATCGCTAAGGTTGGAAAGGACCTTCAAGATCATCAAGTCCAACCATTAACCCAACGCCACCATGTCCCTTAAACCATGTCCTGAAGCGCCACATCCACACGTTTTTTGAACACCTCCAGTGATGGTGACTCCACCACCTCCCTGGGCAGCCTGTTCCAATGCCTGACCACCCTCTCGGTGAAGAAATTTTTCCTAATATCCAATCTAAACCTCCCCTTCTTGACCACTAAATCCAGGTTCATTAATCTTTTTTACTTGTGTTGTCTCCTACTGACCTGCCCCCCCAGAATCTTTCATTTCTCTCTAACATCAATGTGATGGGGATGGTTTAAAGCAGAAATAGCAGTAGCCAATGCATGGTTTCACTGCTGAGACAATGGTAGGAATTAATCTTTACAGTGTTGATCCCAAAGAATCTTATAACCATGAGCAAGAGCAAAGCACAATGTGAGCCCAGATGGCTCCACCGCAGGTGAGACGACTTGGATTGCCTGAGAACATAATTTTGCTCACCAGGATTCCTCCAAGGTAAAAGTTTGTAGTTTCTCTATTCCTTGTCCAAGAATAATATTACTTACTTAGGAAATAGTAGGCACATGCTGGAATAACTATTCTCATGGACAGACTCACTGATTTGAAAAATCAGTTTGGACCTGCCTTTTTAAAAAAAAAAACACAATGCTATGATCATTTCCACTATTTCAGCACTATGAAAAGGACAAAAAACTGTACGTTTATACCATGGCAAAGGTGGAAAACAGATATAGGGCACTTCTTTATTAGGAAAATTGATTTGTTCTTAACCAAAACATTATAACTACTGCAGTACAAAATCTTAGTGAAGACAAGGCAGCTTACAGTTTTCACACATTTCGGTATGTTGTGCAGGTTGCAGGAAAATCTAAGGCTATAGGTAAGTGTGGTGGGTTGACCTTGGCTAGACACCAGGCGCCCACCAAAACTGCTCTATCACTCCCATTCCTCAGCTGGACAGGGGAGAAAGAAAATATAACAAAAGGCTCGTGGGTCAAGATAAGGACAGGTAGAGATCAGTCAGAAATTACCGTCACAGGCAAAACAGACTCGGCTTGGGGAAATTTGTTTAATTTATTACCAATCAAATCAGAGCAGGATAATGAGAACTAAAGCCAAATCTTAAAACACCTTCCCCCCACCCCTCCCTTCTTCCCGAGCTCAACTTCACTCCCAATTTTTCTACCTCCTCCCTCCCCGAGCGGCACAGGGGGACGGGGAATGAGGGTTGCGGTCAGTTCATTACACATTTTATCTGCCGCTCCTTCATCCTCAGGGGGAGGACTCCTCACACTCTTCCCCTGCTCCAGCATGGGGTCCCTCCCATGGGGGACAGTCCTCCATGAACTTCTCCAACGTGAGTGCTTCCCACAGGCTGCAGTTCTTCACGAACTGCTCCAGCCTGGGTCCCTTCCACGGGG
>NW_010536648.1:0-258 GCF_000687285.1 Phaethon lepturus | reverse complement strand
TTCTCACAGAAGCCACCCCTGTAGCCCCCCTTCTACCAAAACCAGCTCCCTCCTCTTCTGTTGTTGAGATTTTCAGTGAAAATTCCCAGCCTTCTCTAACTTACAGTAACTTGGGTATTCCCAGCAGTAGGTATAATTATTTGCAGGTAGTACTCAAACACTGCAAGTACTGCTAAAAAAGTTATGTCGAAATCTCTTAAGAAAATACTGGCCGACTTTCAAGGATACCCACAGAATCACAGAATCATTAAGATTGGA
>NW_010536647.1:0-2178 GCF_000687285.1 Phaethon lepturus | reverse complement strand
GTTAGGAAAAATTTCTTCTCCAAAAGGGTTATTGTCAAACATTGGAACATGCTGCCCAGGGAAGTGGTGGCATCAACATCCCTGGAGATATTTAAAAGCTGTGTAGATGTGGTGCTTAGGGAAACAGTTTAGTGGTGGACTTGGCAGTGCTAGCTTGACAGTTGGAACTGATCATCTTGAAGGTCTTTTTCTAACCTAAACAATTCTATGATTCGATGATTCTGATTATTGAATGAATTTGTGGTTTTTATTGCTTTAAAATATGTGGCTAGATAGAAATATAGACATACATAGATTTATTAATGCTATTTACATATCTAACACTGAAATACAATTGCAGTGTACTTTTAATTTCCAAAAGATTTTCTGATAAGATTGACAAGATCTGGCCAGAAACCTGCAATGGACAATGGGTGTATATCCATAAATTTTAGTGACTGTTAGATCAGTCACGCTAGGTGGGAATCATCTGAGTTATCTGTTTGCCTCTTAACAGCTAGATTCCAGTCTTAGTCTGCCATCTAATTGTTCTTTAGACACCAGGAAGAGATAGCTACTTGCAAAGGACAATTTTTCTGTTTTCGGTTCAAGTCCAGCATAGGCAGGCTGAAGAAATTTCTGGACATGTTTATAAGTCTTCACTGATTATAAGCATGGCTTAGATGATGAGCTTAATTTAGGATTTAGGCAGTTAAAAGTATGTGGGATGAATGTCTATCTCACTGTCACACAGGGTATTTTCCTGTTGAGAGGCTGAGTAATATAAAGTTATCCCTAACAAGGTAAAAGCCCAAATATTCCAAGTTTTTACACAATGAAGGTTATTAAAGATGAAAAGAATTAGCTGGGTCATTTGCATCCCTTTATTCTGAGGCACATTTTAAATGTTTATGGAAGAAAAATGTATTTACTTTATTATTAGCTATTAATAATTGATACTAACATTTATATGTCTGAATAATCTGTCATCCAAAACCTGCTAGGTATTAAGCAAAGACAGTGACAACGATACTCCATTTCATATTCTTCTCTCAACCTTATCCTTATGGTTTCTCAGCATTTTCCAGATGCACATCAACTGTGTAACATAGCTATGTTACACATCAGCCATGTCCTTTTCTTTCTTCAAAGAAGAAAATATGTCTCTCTGTGGTGAGTTGTGATTTTAAGCTTCTTGTTTGCCCAACTTTTTTTAATGTTCTAGAATATACACTTTTTGTGAGTGTATGGTATAGAATGTAATTATGATTCTTTTGGAAACCAAGAAGTAGGATGTGGCCATCTAAGTGTTTAGTTCCTACGTTTTTGTGCGCTTTTTTTAACCTGCTTATCCTTATCTAGTTAATATATCACTCTTCATCCTTAAGCCTCACCACATTGGCAATGTAAATGCCAACAAACTTTGTCAGAAACAGTGAAGCAAGAAGTGGTTAACCCTTTTGCAAATATAATTTTAAATCTTGTGCCTGAGATGACACCAAAGTCCAGCAGTTATACAGTGTCCTTTAGGAATTCTTTCTCTTACCATGTTAAGTAAATTTAGTGACATATTTTTTAAAAAGTAATTCAATGTCTTTATATTATCTGATACATAATATAAACTTCTATTCCTGCTACCTCTCAGATTACACTGACTATTACAGGGAATTAGTATCTACCTCTCAAGACAAAGCTTTGCGGAGAGAGTACACATCTCTCTTCCCCATTTTCTTTCCAGATGGTAGCGTGAAAACCAAATCCCAAGTGTTGTCTCCAGAAGGAATTCTGGCCTGGTTCTCTTAACCCTATAACTTCTCCTAAATATGTGATACCTTTCAGGGAAATGTAACCAGGTCAAAAAGCTAGATTAAAATGGAGTCCTTTGATGTCTAGGATTGTGTGTATCAGACATCATCTGGCAATGAGTAGCAACGCATGAGAAAGGCAAATCCACTGAAATCCACAGAGAGTGACTGGAAGAGGAGTGTATGGGGAGGATGCAATAGTCTTTAGTGTGAAAAATGAAGGGGAGAAATGTAGAAGGATGGGACTGACAAAGGAATAATTTATTCGACTATCATTTTACAGTAGAAGCCACATAAGGATTACATATTCCTATTTTGGTGGAAGAGAATTTCCATCTAAAATAAAAACATTTTGGTAATGAGTTATTGTTAGAAGAAAATCTAAAGACTGGTC
>NW_010536646.1:0-23273 GCF_000687285.1 Phaethon lepturus | reverse complement strand
GGCAGGGCGGGCTCGGTTCAGGAGCGGGGGGAGACGCGCAGCGCGGAGCCTCTGCCCCGCGCCCCGCTGCCAGCCATTACCTCTGGGAAGAGGCAGCGGAGCCTGTGCGAGGGGAGCGGGGAGCGCTGCGCCCTTTCCATCGGAAAAACGCGGCTTCGGTGAACTCGGCTGTGCGTCTGCATGCGAGCTGTTCCGTGCAGGGTACAAGAAGAAGGAAAGCTGTGTCATAAACTTTCATTTGGAAGGAAGCGTTCTCGTTTTTTTAAAGCAGGCCAAAGTTGGCCATAGATAACACGGTTTTATTTGGGACGTTTTTATGTGAAGGGCACCGATTCTCATAACTGAGGTATGTGGAGATCGTGTCCCAGCACAGGGCTGTAAAACTGACAGTTAATTTACTTCGTTCCCTTCCAGTGTAAGTAACTCGTCGTACTGTTTTCTAAGGGAAAAAACAAATCCGAGCACTTGAAAGTCATATTTATTGCTATATATTCTACTCCCGATACCTCAGCAAACACTCTGCACCTCATGGCAATAACTGTCTTGTGAGAATAATATAGCAGGATTAATGCCCTGTAGATAGTAAGCACAGCGGACAAAGTCTATGAGCAGTTCAACAAATACATCAGAAAAGTCAATTAAGTTACCCGCTGAAACTCTACAGACGTTATGTATTTTCAAAAAGTTTATATTTTGGTGGATTTTTTTAACAAATTAGGTTAGATATAGTGCTACTATATTTGTTCGCTTCCTGGCTTTACACTTATTATCTACTCTAACTCTCCCAGTGGCTTACAGGTTCTCATTATTAGAATAGTGAAAGAATATGCGTCAACTATAGTAAAGCACCTTCATCTTTTAGCAGTGTAACATCAAATCATTTATTGCTTAGGAGACATGAGACATGGCCAGCCTGAACCAATTCAGTTAATTAACTGATAATATTGATCATTCTGTACTGAAATACTGTACATATTGGACAAAATCCAGGTCCCACAGAAAATGTAATATTCCCTTTCCCTCCAGCGTGGCCCAGATTTCATTCACTGCATGTAGTACCCAAAAATGCCATAATACAATATTTTGCGAAAAGTAAAATTTCAGTAGTCAATCTTCTCTTTTCCAATTCATGTTCTGATCTGTCTATTTTTCAGTACTCCCATATGTTCATATACTGAATATTGACCCAATTCAATTAATAATACTTTAGTTTACTTCACATTTTGTTAGTCTCATACGCATGGTAACTACTTCATAACAAATCATGCAATATATTTTCAGCACTACAATAGTGACAATGAATTATCGTCTAAACACACAGGCAACAGGAACCTTTCCATGGAAGCTTTTTCCAGTTTCTCTCTGCTTTTCCAGTTGTTTTAAAGAGTGCAGGAAAGTTATCATCACATTATTCCAGTGGAAAATATATATACATTTTCCTTCAGAACGTGTCCACACTTTATTTTTTTCAGCTTGCAAAACTCCAACAATAAAAGGTATCCTGCATTGAAAAGAACGTGATACATTTTACAGAGAGGAACATTTGAAGGAATCGCCATATCTTTGACTTGACAAAAGACTAAGGCATCTGTCTAACTTCAGGCACACGTCAAAGGGACAACTTCGCATACAGGGATCAGTAACATGCTCAAGGAATTTGTTGCATCAAGAGTCTTCCTGAGATCCAGCGCCTCACCGTACATCGAAGATTTCCATGTTTCACCAGGACATTGGAAGACTATTTAATAACAGTAAAATTTTTGAACACTGTGACAATGGAAGATACCAAAAAGCTTCTAATAACATGGAAGTTGTGAGACACAATGGTGACAGGTGCTCTCTACAAAATAATTAGATGCTCATTTCCTCTGAGACAGTGGTTACTTCTCTGAATACTGTAGGAAAGAAGAAATGACCAAGATTACAAAGCTGCAGGACTGCTGATGTCACTGCTGTCTTCCTAAAATGTGTTTATGCATGGTTCAGAAATTGGATCCCCAAAAGGCAGTGCAGACTGACAAAAATTTACATATGAAGTAATAACGTGCCTAGACATAGCTAAGAAAAATAAGCTGCTAATTAATGTCTTTAATCTGATTTCCTTCTTTATAACAAGTCAGAAGTTATACACAGATCACGAGAAGCATGAATTTGCAGCCCAGTTACACATTTATGGTTGAGACAAGCCATCTTCTTTCCTTTCCAAGAGAAGCATATGGTCCTCTGAGATGCTGCAAGCAGATTTACTTGGGAAGAACCTCATGTCCTTAGTGACACATTGGAAAGCTGCCTGTTAGAATAGTTACCTGGGTAATCTCTTTGCCTCGGTGCGAGATTAATCGGTTTTGGACCTCTCTTTCCGGTTTTACACGCAACAGAAGTAACTCCCCTGAACAGAAGTCTCTGACCTTCTTTCAAAACTAATTTGTTCCTGGGTGGGACAAGTCTACAGGCACTCATTAGCATCCAGGACTCCACTGCCTCCGCAGAGGACTCCCATGTCCGAGTTCTGCAGAAGTGAATTTTGAGCTGCTTGGCCTCAGTGCTACACAGGTGAAGAAACTATTTTTTGCTGCACTGGACTTGACTTGTGGGTCACAGTTTCTTTTTAACATTCTTGGCCAGGCAGCAAGTGCTTTGAGAATGCCTGTTTTCTTTTCTCTCTCACTGTACATCAGTGCCTGCCGTGTTTTCTTGAGAACTGCCTGTTAGTCATTGCACTGTACCCTACTCCGTCAGGCTTGACCATATAGAGAGGCAACACATACAGCTCAAATCCACCATATCGCTAGATTCACTAGCAACGTCTAAGCTCAAGGTGGAGATTCAGATATGAAGTTTCACTCATCTAGGATTCTGCATACAATGTTTATATGCAGAGAAAAATATAGGACTTTCAGAAAATATTGATGTGTCTCAGCTCTTAGCAGCTAACAGTCTTCTACTGACCGTGTATTTTGGAGTTTGGGTTACACAATTGATTTAGAGATGAACTGCAAAGTGATGCATAAATATTAAATTCCACACATTCCTGCAAGATGGTAAGTATTATTCACATTATACAGATGGGAAAACTAAAGCAATGTGAGTTTACTTGGGCGATTTTCCCAAGGAAGAACGAAGTAGCTACGGCAGTAGGATCAGTACTCAAGAATACCTGGCTTTTTTTCTGCACTCAGTCTAAACTATACATCACTTGCCTAAATCCTGCGATATAATGTATAAGGGAATATTTTGTCTTTATTCATGGTATTCTATAACAATATTTTCAAACAATTTATTTAACAAATTACATAAAACACTTAAAATATGCTTTTAATTTAAAAAAAATAGCCAAAAGGTTTTCCCTTGGGCTTTGCTCCAAAATTCACCCTTCAGCTAGGACTAAAGAAAAGCACGCACGCTTGTGCACATGCAAGCAGAAATTCTAAAAGAAAATTAGAAACACATGAAAATAAGGACTGGGAGTGTTTTCTTAACTGCACTCTGATTTTAGTACAGCAAAGTTTTCACTGATTTACTAAAGGATAGCAATTTTGCTTGTGAAGGAACACATAGGCCTTATCTGCAATTAATTCCTCCCTTCCATTAGATCGATTATCATTCTACACAAGCACAGCCCATGGACACAGGGTAGCAACTGGTCTGTCGGGGCAGTTCAGCTCTCTCTATAAAGCACAATTCTATTTCAATCACCAGGTGGTTCTGCCCTGTGAGAAGAGTTTTTGTGGAAAGACAGTTTCGGTTAAGACAACTATTATTTTAGTAAAAGTTCGATTTAGAGACTATTTTATTGTGATTGCTACATAAATAATCAACTGGTTTTGATTACAATTGCTATGCCGATTCAAAATAATAAACATATGAAAGACAAACTACTTTAATTTCAGAAATTGTTTTAAACTAACAACTCTGGACTGGAGGTTTCTTATCAAGCCTGCTATTATATGAATGTATATTACAGATTTAATATTACTTTATGTGATGTGAAGCCTGTTTTGCCTATCTGACCGTTATAAACACTAGCAGTCACGGAGGCAATTCTGAAAGCCTAATGAACATGCTTAAAGACTTTCTGACATTTCAATTAGGAAGAAAAAAATAAACTAGACAAAATAAATAAAAGTTAAAAAAAGACTAATAAGCTGAAACACTTAACTGAGTTTTGGAATTGACATCAGCTGCTCAACTTTCAAATCATTAGTAAAATCATCTTCCAATTAGTCCTTGGAAGAGATACAAAAGGTTTTGGAGTAAGCTTGAAAAATCCCATACATTATTTTCAAATATCTTTAAGATAAAGCATTTCTGATAAGGATAATTAATTATAAATATGGAATAATTGCATTATGGCTCTTTTGGCCATACCAGTTTTAGTCTAACATTTCATATTTCAGTGGAGTAACTCCTGATATAGATCAAATTAAAAGAAGCCTTTTATGCCTCAACTGTATTCCCATCATATAACTTAGCTATATTTTTAGTATTGATTTTTGCTACATTATTTCATGACAGTTTTTTAAAAGTTAGACACTATATTAGAATACAGGTCTTCAAAACATTGGAGGAGTAACTCCTGTTTACTTCGTATACAGTTCAGGGACAACAGAATTCCAAGTATTAGTAGTAGTAATTGAATAAAGTCAATATATTGAATAAAATTGGATACTACACCCTAAGTTTCTGTTAATTCTCCCTAAAAAACAGAAGATGGAAAAATATGTATTGGGGGTCAAGAATACTACATAAATATTAGTGATATCAAAGTGGCAAGTAATAAACACTGACGTTCCAGATCAAATTATACAGACATAATGAAAACGTATTGAGAAGCCTGCTTTATTACTTTCCTCATATAGTCTCAGACCTAAAGTTTCTCAAACACACAGTAAAGTCTTTAATACATTTATAATGATAAAATGTGTTGTTTCATGAATGAAATTATGTGGTCCAACCAGGATGGACTATTGTCGTGAGCATCTAAACAATAAACCCTGATTTATCTAAGCTCATTAGATGTCTCTATCTTTGTATAATGCCATTAACTGTTCACGTTCACCTGATTAATCTTGTTGAACAGTACTTTATTTCTGGGCTTGTTTCTCCCTACTGACATTTTCAAGGAAGCTTTACCTTATTAAAGGCAGTTCTTCTATTGCCTCATAACTGTGCCTTTAGTTTGAATACCAGCTTATTATCGTACTCAGGGATTCACTTCAGCCACAGACCAACAAACGAGCTGACTTGCCCGTGCTCTGTCATCATTTTGAAGAAGCAGCCAGGACGATGAGTTATTCATGTCAGAAATTATAAAACCTGTATTGCCCTTAATGCTCATGTCTAAACAACAACCAGTGTACAGGGTCAATTTAACATTCAGTTCCTTTACTGGCAACATGCTCCAAGGAAACATTTGACCAAATTCAAGAACCAGCACAAGAATTTGTTTAGGTAACCGACCAGAATGGTTAAAGCCATAGATATTTTAAACATTTGTTTATTTTTCTTTTACTAGCTGAAAAATGTGGGAACCACCACAGTGAGCAGTAATATCAGAAAACACGTAGTTACAAAGTATGTTAGTATTTTTGCTTTTAATGTTAAGAGCAAATCATGTGTAACTTTGAATCGTGTTTCAACGTTTCACGTTGAATGATTCAAAGTACCCTCTATGTAAAAAGTTTAACTCAACATCTTATAGTGTTTTCCAGTGAAATTCAGCAAAAATTGTTCCTTTGCAGAGATATATAATACACACAAACTTTGAGAGATTTAATTATTAAAAACATGGGGGATATAAGGAGGGAACCGCATAAAGTTGCTGAGAATGTTGCTGCCTTTTTCCAACAGGCTGCTCTTCTTTTAGGACTTAATTCTGCGATTTGATATTAGTATAATTTCTCTTTTGTGCTACAGGAAATGTATTCTTATTACAGCCAAATAAGACCATTTTATGTATTATCTATTTATTGCACATGTACTCAAAGTTTCATGTCCACAGCCATTTTATTTTCTGCTGCTTCTCTAGATATTCTTAAAGGATATGCTTGTAGATGAAAGATTATCATCTTGAGATTAATCTTTAATTAAAATTTTAATGCTTGAAATAAGCAAATCCTGCTTCCTAATGCTATACGATCTTAGCATCAAGATACGAGATTTTTACATGTGTACAATGCACAACCTTCTTGAAATTAGTAATATCAGAATAAAAGTACATTTTGCAGAAACTGACATCTGCTTCAAAGTACCAACCTGGGTATTACCTGATTCTTCCAAAACTGCTTGAGAAGAGACATTATAAATCTTACAAAAATCCCAAGCATATCTAAGTTACTTCTAGCTTTCCAATAAAAACTCAGGTTGCTGGAATTACTAACATATAAAGGCTGCAGAACAGACTAAAGTTTTGTGTAATGTTGGCATACACAATTCAATGGAAAGTTTGCCTTATCCTGAAAGTAGACATTTAGGTAGTGCTTTTTACAGTCTAATGCTGGGATGTTAAATTTTATGTAATAAAGTCTAAGGATATAAAAGCTTATATAACTCATTTATAATTTTTATGAATTAGGGCAGAGTTTAAATAAAAATAACTGGCAAATTCTGCTGTTCAATCTAGTAAAAACATATTTCCAAATTCACATACTCTGAATGTCTTCATCGTGTTTGTTTCATATTTATCGTATTCTCTTACCTTATGCAAGTACTTGCAAGAAGACATCTTACAAATTTTTGAGGAGTGAGCCTACATGTAACGTGCTTTCATCTGCTACTAATACCATTAGTTGGCTGAAGGATGCATTTGCTTTTGGAAAAATCTATGTGTTCAGGAATCAGAGCACTCAAAAATCTGCACACAAAACTTTAATAACTGTTTTTGGTTATACAACACAGTGTTTAAAAGAGCCTGGCCCCTCGTGTGTCTTTTTCAAATTTAGTTTTTCAATGAGAATGTAATGCTGTTCTTTGTTTTCCTCATCAAAAGCTGTTGAACGGAAGTAGATTCCAACATGTATTTAAACTGTTTATTGAATCTGGCAAAAATAAAACTGAAACAATTTTATAAAGAAAACATATGATTGAACTATTCAGATATTCCAACGTGTAACCAATTACTACTTTTTTTTTTTTTTGCCAGCTTTGATTAGGATTTGCTAGCGCGCGTGAACTCTGAACACGTAACAAAAGGTCTTGCTTTGCCCACCATTTTGACATTTGATACTACCAAAAAAGAAAAAAGCTCAAGAGTAAGCATCCGATAGTTGATATGTTGAAGGATCCATCTTTTCCATCAATGATGGCAGACTACATTCTGTAATTTTACATTTAAAAGCAATCCACTTTTTAGTTCTGTTAATATATTGACTTTTGCCATCACTGTGCTTGTGTACATGCTGTTTGTCATAGCAACATAATTACACGACCAGCGGCATTTGACTGATATATAAATTCAACATAATTTCTTTGATACTTAGGCACATAAAAGATGCGCGTGGTTTTGCCACATCATCTTTCTTCTTAGAAGTGCTAATAATAGAATGAAAAACAGTGAATATATTGCTCTAAACAGTAGGTTTATGAAAAGGAAATAAGTCCATTATCTGCCAAAATTATACTTAAAGGTCACAAATAGTAATTTACACTGAATAGTAATTCACTGCAATTCTAATGTAGCATTAGAGTAACAAATTAATTGAAAAGGAAAATAAAGTGAGAAAAATCTTTTAGCACTGTAATAGCACCCATGTTCTAGCCTGGTGGGCACTTCAATGCTTTACTGAAATTTATATAAGGTAAATAATAAAAATTTACTGTTTTCTAGAAAGTCAAGTTGGCTGATTAGGTGTTGAAAATGTGAGAGTATGGGAACACTTGTGGTTAATCCTAATGTACTTTGCTTTTTGCTCACGGAATTAAAAAAAAGGACATGAACTTTGCAATATCTATTATAACCTTCTTCCCCCAAAGGGAACATCATTAAATTTACTGTAAATTCTAAAAATACATATTTTACAATCAACATATAAAATTCTAGTAAAAATATTTAAATTTTGTTTTTAAAAAATTGCCTTGTTCCATTAAGTGTCACATCAGTGCCTATAGTTTCACAGGTAGTCCTGGACAACTCAATTTTGTGTAACCTTAAATACAACAGATCCTTAGTAAAGCGCTCTTTCTTTTATAATAAAAACAAAATAAACCTCAGCTTCTGTTTTATATGCCAGCTGAGATTCTTTGCAGTAATTCCTTCCACATCTGCTCTGCAGCTTTTGGGAGATACTGCTTTTATAAACCTAATTTCCTTTCATCAAAACATCCATGTGCTGTGTTTTATAGACCTGTTGGTACATTTTAACACAGAGGCACTAATTACAACTGGGAATCATATGCTAAGGCTAAGAAAATAAATACATGTGGTTATGAGACACCTAAAACTGAAAAACCCAAACAACCTAGCCAAAAATTCCTCAAAGTGTGATAACATAACCCATATAGGTACATTTGAAATTACCCCAAAAGCTGTAAAAATAAAATTGAGGGGTAAAGGAAAAAAAAAAAGAATAAAACTAAACACAAGCACCATCAGATTCTAAACTAATGACCTACGATCACGCGCAGAAGCGTTGCCATCCAGATTATGACAGTAAAACTGTTGCTAAAGAACCAAATTGTTTGGGAAAGGGGCTGGTATTTCGAGTTTGTGAGTTGCTGGCGTGTTGTAAATACCACTGGCTTTCCAGGGAAGTCCGTTGACGGGAGCGTTGGTGGGGACAGAGAGCACAGGGCGGATGATCTCCCCGTCACATCGATCTTCACTCTATGCAGGATTAGGAGCGTTCTGCATTGCCCTGACCGATCCATAGCGGCGTAGTCCCTTTTCTTTGCGGGCTGCCGCCGCACACCCGATACTCCCATCCCCTCGAGGGTACAAGCGTAGTAGCCACCCTCACTTCCACATCCGACAGACGACAGCCTCAGCACAAGTGAGGAACTGAAGGCAGCCGCTGTTCTTCTCAGCAAATTGTATGCAAGCATGCTGTGAGCTATGTAAAAATTAGGGGGCCTAAAAATATCCGTTAATCAAAAGAGAATGAGAACTAGGCTGTCATTTTTAAAAGTGCAGCTTAATCCTTAATATTTGCCTCTAAAAGTTCCTAACGCACCAAGAACATTTCAGTGGGAGAAATGAAACGTGAATGTTTTTCATTAGTTACCTACCTGGAACATATTTGTGAATGTGCATATGAATGAGGAAACCTGTCTTCTCGCAAAAATTGATCAGTAAAGACTGCAAATAAATGTTTTCAATCCTGAAACGAAGCTCGAAAAATCCAATAAGAGGAGACAAAAGGCCAATTAGAAAAACATGCTACAAAATATCTGTGGACAGATCTAACTATCTGTGGATAGATAGTCTTATCCATCCACAAAACTTGGAAAGACCACAGAGTCCTCTAGAAAATTTAAAAGGGGTGAATCAAATTGCCAAGTATATTCCTTTCAAGGAAAACAGTATATAAGTTTGTTGATCAAAACTCTGACGCTTAGAGTGTTACAGGCTAACATAACAGAGCAGCCATTACCTCAAAACCAAGGTTTCCAGGTTTCAATAAAGGCATCCTAAAGAAACAAAATTGTGGGTTTAACACTAGTTTTCCTATTTTCTTCCATGCTAACCCTGGGATACGAGTTGTAATCTGAAGCAAGCAACACAGTCAAGGGTATTCTTGTATAATCAGCAGAGAACAGACTGTTCCTTCTCTTCCTTAAATCTGTGCCCAATCACACAGACAGGGTTCATTGGGACAGTTTTGCCGCAGAGCACTTGCCAAAAAGAGAACAAAGATTTTCCCCAACACTTCCCCCCCACCCCCTTGCAAGTGCATGTGAGATACAGGAGGCTGTTCTCTAAAGTTGGGTTGGTCAAGATGATTTATGGTAGACATTTACATTAAAATTTACAAGTTCTGCTGATGCAGGAAATATGGTTAATCTGTAAATTTTACAGTCTGCATAGCTTTAAAAAAAAAAAATCACACCTACCTTCCTTCCCTGAAAGTGCAGCATAGCATAACTCTGCTGATAACATCATAAATTGAAATTAGCCACCTTTATTACAGATTAAGAACTAATTAATTGCAAGGGAAATACAGTTCTGGTTCCGGCAAGTAAAGCAAAATAGTGAGATGAAACACATGAGCAAACCAGGCTTCTGGGGTAGAACAGGCTACCTTGCTATCTGTAGTCCTCCCGTAGGAGATTTCAGGTTGTAGTATTTCTTTATCACTATCCATTTTTAATAATGAAAAAAAAATTTTGCCATATGGCCAGAGTAAAGAACGTCGTCTAAGTGTTTTCGTATGGACTTCCTACATATGTTATTACAAATAGTAGAACATAGGGCCCTATTCATATCATATAAAGATGATGTTTAATGAAGAAATTGAACACACATCTGTTGCAAGGCATTGGCTGGCATGAAATATTTCTGGTGAAGTGAAAAAACGACACAATTAGGACTGGTTTTTAAAAGCATACCACTTTTTCCTTCCCTTCCTGATCAAAACTCAATAGTGACTGAACAGTTTTTATGGTAATATAAAGGAATGTTTGTTTCAAGAAATAAATTCCAAATGGAAAAGTAGAAAGTAAATATTAATATCCGATTCACAGCGCCCCTTATATGAAGAAAAAGGGATTTGCCACATAGCCTTTCCAAGTAATATTAAGCAGGTTTTTCTCTCCTTTAACATGGCTTAGCTTCCCAAAAACTGTCCAGTACTTCCTATTAAATAGAACAACACCTACCAGTGCCAGCTAACACCAGCAAAAAATCCTGCAACTAACCTAATGGAAAACAGGCTGACAAGTGCTTTTTCTAGCTTGCTGTATCGGTGAAATGTATCACCTCCTCCCTTTCGAGTATTTCCCTCCTTTAAATTAAGTTGAAGCCGGAACAACCGCGCTCAGCTCTAGCGGCCACGCTCGGCAGCTGGCGTGACTCCCGCAGTCCATCGGCCCGGCTGCCTGAAGAGGCTCCGGCAGCACACCCGGCCCTGCCCGTACCCGGTGCTGTGGTGACCAGAGCAACGCCGTTACTGGGAAACGCTGGCATTGCAAATATTTGGCAGTAGGGCCCTGGGGATGAGGTGCCAGAAGATGTATAGGGCCTCCCTGCCTCAGCACCTGCACCAAGAACCTGCTCGGGAACTACGCAGGGGTCTCACCCCAGCCCCAAAATAGAAATCAGAGCGGAACAGAAAATGTTTTTGTAAATCCTCCAGTCAAATAGGAGAAAAACAGAGGCAATAGTTACAGCTTGCTGACTGACTGCTCAGACAGCGCATGTGCTCTATTTCTGTGCAACATTAGAACTATTAGCCTAAATTAATCTTAATTCATTACAAATTACCCCAAGGAATTTAATAGCAAGAACGTTCTTCTTGTGCCCTTTTTGTTTTGTTTTTGGTTTGTTTTTTTTTTTTAAGATTGCTTAGGACATATTCTAGATATACAGACCATGTCATATCCAGCAACACCATTACTGATGAGATGTCTAATTTCATTACCACTCCCCCTCCCGATTCACTTGCTTTCCCAGTCGAGTGTTTTGGGGCAACACAGAGCTTACAGAATTTGAGACAGATCTGCTAAAGGCCCCCTGTACCCTCGAGAATACTTTGCTCTGAGAGGGGGTGCAGGATACAGTTAAACTCTTCTCTGAACTTTTAAAGAGATTATTCAGGGGGTTGCTGAGCAGCATTCTATATAGTCATTTAAGTGCTTCAATAGCATTTGGACTCCTATTTACATTTAGATATTTACATTGTGTACATCACACCGTATTGAAACTTTTGTTGTCTCAAACTGTGGATTTGGATTTTTAGCAGTGTTTAATCGTACACAGTAAGGAATAAACTGAGAAAGATAGCCCCACCTGCTGATAGGACAGTCACAGTACAAAGTAAAAACTGAACTTCATACTCACTGACCAGAAATCGTGAGTTTTCTTTCCACCTCTTTCACACAGACCCCAGATCCACTTCATACCAGCAGGGAGAGAACTCAAATCGTTCATTTTACCTTTGCTCAGTATGTAAGTTCAGGTGACAAAGTAGTTGCTAATTGGTCTGTCCAGAATTTAGTGCTACTTGGCAGGATAACACTTCAGTAATGTTAGAACCTCATTCAGTAGTGTCAGAAAATAAAGTTCGATACAAAGCTAAGTGAAGAATCAAAAGAATCAACCGAAGCCTATTTGAATGGTTCATCTGCGTATCGTATCTCATGTATTGCTTCCTGTGCTAGGGATTGTAAGAACACTTCATCAAGTCAATAATGAGCAGAACAAGTTATCCCCGAAGTATTTTGCAACTTGAGGGAAGTTTGTTGTCCAAGCAATAATGGGAATGCTCTTTCCTTTGGAATCCTTTGATCCCTTTTGCCTTTTTTTTTTTTTTTTTAATTTGAGCAGGTAGACATAATTCTAGAATTTTGTTTCAAGAGTCTTAGTATTTAGCAATACCCCTCATCTCTCCATGTGCTATGTCACTATCCATTTGTAAATAAGGAAGATATTTACGTTGTCTACCCAAAAAGCTCTTTTTCCCCTTCCCTTAAAGCTTAAATTTCTATTTATTATATATTTATAGTTGTTCCAAAGAACCTACAGAACTGCCAAAAGAAAGTTGCAAAGTTTCTCCACAAAATTCTTTCACAATTAGCTTTCTCCTGCCTGTGCTTGGCACAGTAAGCTCCCTTGGAAGTACTTAGCTTTTCCTTTACTTTAGAGCCTGAGAAACAGGTGGTGCCAAGTCATCCTACAAGTTAATTTTTTGAGCATATAAGGTGAAGAGGAGGGTGCTGCTAACACTGCCAGTAATTCCCCACTATGTAACTTGTCTTGCCTCATCTGTTTTTCCCTCTATAATGCTAAGTCAAGTCACACCCAGAAATAAAGATTCATTACATGCACAAAGCTCTCAAGTAGGCTAACACCCTTGTCCAGTTCTGTTACCTTCTGCTCTTGCAAACCCAGGCAGCACTGCAGGAGGAAACACTGTTCTACAGATAATAAAAAAATGACTACAACCTTTTTGTAATATTTAGCAATGATGGTGGTTTTGCAAATGAGATAATCAGTTTTTTCTTCTGCTTTTCCCTCTTTGGTGAAAAGTTAATCTAATTATTGAAACAGCAGATAATGGGCAGCACTGGGATGAGTTAAGTATCACCTTCTGACAAAATGGACGAGACTTGAATTCAAATCATGACATACAGAAATAAACAAAAAACCCAAAAAAAACTCACAAAAACAAACTGCCACTTGAACACAGGAAAATTTAACTTTACTGACCTGTAAATGCCACAGTATTTCCAATTAAGAAATTGCTGTATGGAAGCTGATGGAGCCTCCTTTAGTCTCTAGCTTGTTGCAAGGCATAAAAAGTGACACAGTGTGCTAACAGTAGCAGAATGAGGCACATGTTCACATTTAACAAGGACTGCCTGATAAACTCTTCTTTCATAGGGCTTTTACAATCACTACATTCAAGTACATTCTACAAATCAATGCAAAACCAGATATTAATTCTTCAGGTTCATTTTATTGGCAATGATGAATATAAATCTCTTATGAAAATATTCTTAACATTTCAATGTATAAGAATTGTCTATAAAAATAAACTACTACATAACAAAGCCAGTAACTTCTACAAAACGTATCATTCAACATATATTTAACAATATATAGGACATAGTAAAAATCCTTTAATGCTGAGGGTATCTTTACCCCCTTTTTTTTAAACAATAACTCACATAAGATAGGAAATTACTCATTCTGATATACAGAAGTGTTATCACCATAGAAGTCTATGTATGTTCCACCCTGAAATTACCTGCATCTGCAGGAACATAAAGCCACAACTCTTCTTTGGATGGATAGGCAGTTATGACCACAATAACATTCTGTTGGTAACTGAAATGTCCTGCTGCAGTCTGTGTTGCACATCTGCCGTCAGCATTGCCAACCCTGAACCCATGCAGGGACAGAGATCCTGCTTCTACTACGCTTGTGGGACTGATGCCACAGATGAGCCTAGCATGGTTAGAGAACTGGAAAACAGACTCTTTCTGGTTAACTACCTCTAGTTTGCAAGGAAATAACTTTTCAAGAGGCTGTGTCTCTAGAAATAAACTTTCTTCAAACAGGCAGCTCTTGAACAAAGGCTCAAGGAAGAAAAAATACTGCGGCGGGGGGAAGTGTTTATACTAAATGATGATCAAGGGTAGCATTATCCATCTTGTCGTTATCAATTACAGGAAGAGCCACCTTAGAACAGTTCTGGAATTGAGAAGGAGCCTAGTTTCAGGTTTCAGAAGAAAAATGACACACTGGATTAGTTATTTCACCAATGCTGTTACGCTGAGGTGACTTCATGCCTGGTGTTAGACAAATGCAGTAAATACATTTTAATTATGTAGACTGCCCTTGTCCACCCAATGAGCTTGTCAAATTCTTAGTGTAGATGTATTTAGGGAGCTTTTAGAGCAAACTTTGACAACCAGCTTAATCTGAAAGAAATTGGCTATTGCACAGTGACAGCACAAAGCTTTGTCAGCCATCAGCTTTATATAGAAGAGTCGGGTACATAAGGCTTTAAGGCTAAAGAGTCCCACTGAAGACAACAGATGATTACAGTGTTTTGCATAGTAAAGAACATAACAAACATGCTTGTGATACATAAGTAACGACCAAATCTTTTTCCCCTGCGTTTATGTGCAAAACAACCAATAATTATTTATTACTCTTTCTACTCAGGATCCACTAAATCAGTACATTGAATTAATATGTTGACATTCAAGAGAAACTTAACTTCATACCATAGCAATTGCAATGCAATGATATTGCATCATATTACAAAGGAAAGACTTCCTGTTAGAAAAGTACATTTATCAAACTTAAAAATACTGTTAAGATCACAACAGGACACTACAGGCGATGAACATTAATAATATATTTCTAACTCAAAGCTCAGAAAAATAACGTTTGACCCTGAGAAACTTGCTGTATTAAAACTTAAAAAGCTAAAAAGGATTTCTAAAGTAAAATTCTATCCAAGGAAAGGAAAAAAAAAGATAAAAAGGAAAAATCAAAATCTGAAAGAATCAAGGTTCAGCCAGTTTCATTTCAGATTCTCAAACTGTTAAGCTCTGGAACAAAAAAAAAAGTTTGACCATCTTAACAGAGATTGTAAGCAATATTTTCAATTAAATAAAAACACATAAGCAACATTTTAGGGTATCCATACTTCTGTATAATTTCATTCTCTTCAAGGCTTTTAGTTAATTTAGGTTTTCAACCTATATTTGAGAGGAAGAAAAATTTAAAGGTTGAGGTGATTGAAAAAAAATTAAAGCTTAAATGTCTTCCATTCCCAAAATCATCGAGAAAAGCTAGTTATAGAAGCTAGCTTGTCATGCTTCATGACTAGAGAAGCTCTAGTCAAGTCCTTCATTCTCACACCAGTTAAACAATTCTCTGAACGATGGATCAAAATCAAAATGATGTTAAAAAAAATATGATGTTCTCCAACATAGGATCTTGTTTAGTTTATTATTTTAACAACTTAAATATTTAGGAAAGCTTAGGAAGAGCAAAAGGAAATAAGTAGATGGAGCCCATAAGGAAACCCTGTAGGTTTGGACAACGAAAAAAAAAAATCATCTGGGGTTTTTTGGCACTACAGGTATGGAAATATATTTAAAGAGTTTCTGCAAGATCTTGAGAGAAAAATTACCAATCACTATATCAGGTTGCTGATTTCAGGTCAGCTTTTTTCTGTACTTGTGTGTTAAGCGCAAGAAAACAGTCCTTTCTTCAGTAGTCTGTTCTTCTCTACTAAGTGTAAACAAAATTCATTGAAATCATACAACCTAAACATTTTTTGAGCTTCCACATTATTTTTATTCCGTACTGACAAAGTGGCATTCATACGCTGTAATTTAAACTATTATCCAATTCCCCTTCCTAATGTTTTCACACTGTCATCAAGTTCAGGCTGCTCTGACTTTGCCCTCTCCAACAACTAAGAAGTTACGTAGCTGGATCAGCTCCCAGGGCCACCTCACCATGCAACCACATAAGCACGAGCACTGATCCAACAGGAAGGACCAGGACCAGCTGACAACTCAAGTTTTCATCAATCTGAACTGCTCTGGAACCACACCTTTGCAAGTGTCAATTCAAACACGTGCACATTAAACATGAAGTGAAGCAGTAAAAAAAATGCAGTTTATTTTCCTTCCCTCCCCTGAAAGCTGCTGCTCAATGGCAGTGATGGCTGAGCAGCAGAAGAAACAATCCCAGTTTACAGTTTCAAGTAGTAAGTAAAATGGGTGCCAAATTGGAATTTTATTATTACACCAGGCTTTGAAGAGATGTGAAAGCCATTTCATACTACTCCTGACCTTGTCAGCAGTAGCTGAACTTCAGCCTTCAGGAGAAGCAGAGAATGGGCAGCTATATCTACCACTCAAGTGGTAGATAAACAAATGTGAATTCAGAGTGCTGGTTTACATCCAGAATCTTGCACCAAGAGATGGCTCCTAACACCCAGATGCATCTCAAAGTACTATACACATTCCAGTCCCTTGGGACTCAAGTGCCCTAGATCTGCCCTGCCTGGATGCAATGCTTATTGGCAAAAGAAAAGGTGTGTGACTAGACATCTATAAATCAAAATAAGACGACATCTGCCACCTTCAGTGATTTTGAAAAAAACAAACAAACAAGTATCAAGTCTACAGAACACAGCATTCTCCTTTAGAAAAACACTGGAGTAAGTAAATAACTGAAAAACACCTCACAATACAAAGGAACAAATAAAGATCCAAGTTAAATTTTTCTTTAAGCACTACTGAGACAAGACCCAAAAGTACGTGAGACTCCATTTGGGAAAATCCCCCTAGCTGATACTAAACCTATATTCCTCCTCAAACATGAAGGACACTAAGATCAGTAACACAAGCCTTTTTTCTCAGTATTTGTCACTATCAAGGTAAAGCCTATAAAAGTGAGAGATGTGTAAGAGAAGTGACTAAGCAGATTTAAAAGGGCCAGCTGGAGAACTGCCTGATGTAGTAGGGATGTCTCCAGGTCATGAGATGTGTATGCACAGCTCCACCCTCCCACCAAGCTCTCCTCAAACCTGTTCTGCAGAATCTCTGCTAAGACCTTGGCCAACCTGCATTTTCTCTGAAACTGCAGTTTGTCTGCACACTTGTAAATTCTTAGGAAATAGGAGGATTTACAATAAAGCATTTGCCTAACTTCATGAAGGCCAAGAAGACTTAAACTTAGTCTTATAAAGAACTTTTGTATAAAAGAATCTAAACAAAAAGGTCATAATCATCATTTAAGACAACCTGTATTAAATACCTAAAAAAATACAATATTTTGCATAGAATAAAGAAAAGTGCAGCTACAGCATAACATTCCATACCACAAGAAATAGCTAATTTACGAGTGGCTTATAATTAATTGTCGTCTCTCATCACTGAGACTGCAGCAACTAAAGACATGTTTATTGGGAAAATCGCATTAAAAAAAAGGGATTAGGTTGTTTCACTATGTCTGCAAAGCAAGTGCAAACATTGAAAATTTTTTTTTGGAAGAAAGCAAAGCCAACAGATAATTTTCACAAGTTAATTTTCTTTTGATATTACTTGGAAAGATGAAATATCCTTTGTTCTTTTAGAATCCAAATTAAAAATAAATCCCCATTTGGCATCTGTTCTGTGCAAGAAAAAAAATAGAAAGCTTGTAAATGTGCAAGCTTTATCTGTTCTACAAAATTTGAATGTTTATAGGATTATAACTCCTCATTCTCTTCCAACTTTTGTACTACAATCCCTCTGGTAATCAAGCAGAGTATTAAATAAGCCTGGGAGACTGACTTCCACTGCTCAGCAGAATAGAGAAAGGGTCTAAGAAGTGGAGAATCAGGAATTTCAGAAAAATAAATGCCAAAAAACTATTATCCACTTTTGATAGCAAGCAAGCAACTCTTGAGTATCTCCCTACTTCTCATATTTGAATGCCTAAACATAAGAAAAGCATATTTTAACAACTGATTAGGTATAGCTTCAATGTTGCTTTAAAAAAAAAAACCACAACTTATTGTATTGGATAACTTGGTACTACAATTTGGTAAATGAGATACTTAAAATAAATAAAAATAAATATTGTGTATATATGTTTCTGTAAGGAATTAGTGTCTGTATTGTTAGATTTCATTTTGCTTAGCTTTTTTCAGGCTTTGTCGCCACTTACGAATGGCAGTTCCAGAACTACTAGCTACGACACAAAGGGCACCACCCACAGTCCACCAAGTTGGCAGATGATTGAGAAAAAGAATTTGTAAAATAAAAGCAAACACCACATCCATTGTTTTCATTATGGCTACAGGTCCAGCTTTCTCTATCTGTAATGCTTTTGTAAGAAATATTTGACCCCCTAATCCTAACAAGCCTATCAATATTAGAAGAACCCTATCTTTACCACAATATGGTAAACGCCATTCATTCATCACAAACAATGCTATAACACATCCAATTAAACCAATGACTGCATAATACCAAATGGACAAAAAATAATGCACAGATTTTCCCACCTTCCTTAGTATAACAAAAGTCGAAGCTGCAGATACTGTGCTTGTAATTGCTGCTATAGTTCCTTTAAGGTGATCTGTGTAACTTCCTTCAATCCCCGTAACGTTTGACCCAAACAGAAATGGTGGTCTGGCAATAAGAACCACTCCAGTGATTGCGAAGAGGGTAAACAGAAGATCCCAAATACTGTACTTCTCTTTGAGAAAGATCCATGCCAGCAATGATGTAAAAACAGGACTGCTAAAAGTTATAACAGTGGCATCAGCTAGTGGCATGACTTGGAAAGCATAGTAGAGAAGAATCATTGCACTAGAGCCAAGGAATCCTCGGAAGAAAAGAAAAATTCTTTTACCTTTTGGTCCCAAAAACCCTGTTCTGAAAAACAGAAAGGTCACATTAATGTCACTGGCTTGCTTCTTTCATGACCAACATCCAATCACATTTAAATGTACACACCCTTCTAGATTGTACATACCTTTCTAGATGAGGGACCTATCTCAAATATCAAAATACTTTTAACTGTCTGATCACAGATCAATTTATTCCCATCACCACCCCCAATCACATTCAGAGTCTGGAACCTGTTCGTCCAGCTATTATTTTTTTGCTTGCAAAATAACGCAAGAGTATCTGCAAATTGCCTTCTATTTTTTAAGAACACCACTTCATGGAAGATCGTTACATTTTATATAATCCCTGTAGAAACCTCTACAATGCAGGGAGTCAAAGATTTTCAGTCTTCTGAATTGTATTAAGAAACTATCAACTAATCCAAAACAATGCAGTTATGCAATCGCAGTCTGAATTCAAATAATACTGCAATCTGATTTAAGTGAGTTATAATTCTAGATCTATTTTTAAGAAATAACTTTAAATTTAAACATTTGCTACACTTACTTGTAGTATATTAAACCAGGAAGAACAAATGCCATTTGGAAAACACATCGAAATGCACTCACTTCCACTGAATGTACATCTTCTATTTTTTTAAGAAATAAAGAGGCCACTGAGAAAAGGAAGGCAGACAGTACAGTATAAAACAAACCAAGTCCTGGACACGCAGCTTTCTTCTTTGTTCCTGCAACAGATAAACTGCAGTTAATAGTGATCTATTAGAATATTTCTCAGGTCAGGTGGCTGTACATACTGCAGTGCTCCATACATTTGTAGCTATCCTCATGGTAGAGGACAGGGGAAGCAGAAGAACAAATGCAAATACTACACACATTTATGAGACCTACCTTGAAAACAGGTTTCACTGACCACCACTGGTGTCCTCTTTTTTTTTTTTTTAAAAAAAAAGGAGCCAAGAGATGAACTCCTAACACTTTGTATACAAAACTTCTCAGTTCTACGTGAGTTAGTAGGCTTTACTTTTTGGAGGCATCAGACTAGTTTGGGCAATTCCCTATAGGACTGGTCATATGACTCTGACCACTGCCCAAAGAACAATAAATACAGCTGACTGCTAAAGGGTCCACGCTCAGATTCTGACACACTGAAACTTATTACCTTGGGAATCATCTGATTATTGAGTTAATTAAGGTTCATAAGCAACAATTTAATTTCCTTTCTCACAAATATACACATGTAAAAACTGTGTACAGAACCTCACTTTTATTATACACGTTTATTTTGCAGCTAAGTCACCCTAAATTTGACCTAGACCTACAGAAGTTTTATATAACATTTTTATCTTGCTGTAAGAATCCAGATACTTTCTTCAAATAAACATCACCTATAAATTAAGAAGAAATTTAAGTGACTAGTTTTAAAACATCATAGGCCTGCTTAAAGTATTGATATCTATCACAGTTCCATGAAGACCTTAGTTTATGCTTATTTGTCAGACTTTCTCTTCCTGAAGTAGTTTCCCAAGCCTAATGGTTTCTATTCAAGCTTCCCCAGTGCCTCGGGCACTCTTCAGTGACATACCCTTCCTCGTTCCACTCATCTTCGTCACACTAAACTATTAAAACAAAAAAAAGAAGCAAACAGAGAGAGTGAACTACTGCTGACCTCAACACCATCTCCAAAGAAACCAGCCTTTTTTTGTTGCCGCCTTGCTGCCTAAGAGGAACAGTCTTTCCACTGAAACTAGAGGTGACCACCATGCAAAAGAGAACCCATCTAAAAAATTGAGTGGGATGTTACCTCACTCTCTCTTTTTCTTTCTGTCTGCATAAAATGCTGGGAGTTACCTTTTCTTCTACAACCCCTTTGAAAGAGAAGAGCGAGAACTCCATGTCCCTGAGGCAGTATTTTGATAAAAGGGTGCCTCATCCCACATTAGTGTGGGAGCCCATGAGCCTTATGGATCCTCTAAAACATAATCAGCAGGGCACTGCTGTGAGTTGCTTAGCAACTAAATATGGTTTTGAGGGGTTTTTTTGTTTTGTTTTTGTCTTGGGTGTGTGGGGGTTTTTTAATTAACAAAACTTATCACAAACCATTTTGATCCTCCTCGAGATCAGCACTCAAGGCTGAGAAACTGCATCTTACTATGTAAGAGCTGAGACTGTGGGCTGATACAGTGTGTATAGCACTGGTTCTGGCTTTAACAGTTCTAGAAACCCAGGCTTTACAACTGCAACCAGAACTTAAAGTAGTCAGAAGGGCTGATTTTCAAGGAATCCAGCCACACTACAGCTGAAAATGAATGACAGTGTCTGCTAGAAATGTATCTGTTTAGCAACAGCCACTTATATAAAAGTGACTATAAAAATTATCACCAACTAACACTTGACCTGGACATCTACCAACTATGAAACAGAATGGATTAAAAAAAAAAAAGTTCATGCATTACATAATGTCCTAATCCACACAGTCACACAACAGAACTACAAAATCAACAACGCCTCTAATATTAAAGCAAGAAGAATCAGGCTGGCCTAAAACTGAAATGGGAAATCCAAACCCAGGCTGGCTTGTGATGAGCGCAGCACAAACAGAACTATTAACTTTTATTTCAGGCATGATAGCTTGTATGATTACTACAGAACAAAGCCAATCTAAATAATGGAGGTGTTGAAATGGAAAACCAATCAAATTAAAGCAAAGGAAGCTGAAAGGATCTTATAGCCAGAACTAAGCTTTGGATTTGAAGGAACAAAGAAAAACCAGAAGGAACTCATTTCTGTAAGCTATCCAATATACCAAGCCTATCAAAAACAGTATCTTGTAATGATAGAATTTAAACCATCAACATCTCATATTGCCAAAGCATGTACTCTGTGCAATGAGAAAGTGTTTTATTTCCTTCTAAAAATAAAACGGTACAGGTTCTTCCACCAAAAACAAGAATTGCAGTTCTGAAGAGTACTTATTTCAAAATATGTTGTACGGAGAAGTTAGGTTAAGATGACATTCCCACCCCACAAAATATTAAGCCTTCAAACACTAGCCCCCAATGCCATCAAAATACTCAAGCACTCATGCTTTTTTAAAAAGGCGTAGCAGTCTGAAAATAAAAAAGTTTCAAGTAGTACTCAAGTCCTCTTCTTGGAGTGGCTACACGTTTGAGATTTGGTTTTCCAATTTTATTCCCTGTCCATCTCCACATGTAATGCTTTCAAACAATCTTCCACTCCTGTTTTAAGTCCTAGTTAAAAGTCTCCCACTGCACACCATTTTCTATGTAAATTCTTTTTGTTGGCATTTTAATGCCATGCTTTCTTGCAGTTTTTATACTTGCAAAATGCATACACTGAAGAAAATCACACTTATCATATACATGCCTCTTGAGAATAATAGCAGAGGCAGAAGAGTACGGGCTATGGGGAAGGCCGTCAGTGAGAAGAAGATTCTCCCAGACCTTAAGGAAATCTCAAAGAGGGTGATCTGTTCTTCACACCATAAGCAGCAGCCAAACAGCTCTCTCAGCCTTCAGGAAAGCACCAGGAGCACAACAGCCTCCCTATGAACTAATCACGGTCATGCAGACAAGATCTAGGCATGATTCATAAAGTTCAGCCACTGACTCAATTAACATTTTGCTAGACAGACTACCCCCTCCCAAAAAGAAGTATCTTTTGCTGAATAAATGCAAGTGTCTCAGGATTTCAAATATTGGGGGTTTTTCCCAAGCTTTGTCTTAAAAGTGATACTAACATGTATGTCAGTGGTGAAGTACACTACCTCTTCTGGCCTCCTCACTGCTCACTAGCTAACAAAGATTGCCATTTTATCCATTTTCTGATGGAAGGTCAATTATAGTCCATAGTTAAGGAGAAACACATTTTCAGCAAAGTTGTTTAAAAATTACTCATGGTAAAGTCCTTCAGATAAAATAATTTTTGAAGTTGTTAAGATGGCGTTTGTGTTTTGAAAGGAAGCCACATCAAAATTGCAAAAAACATGTTGTGTATTTCGCAGCAGGTTTGTGGCTGTTACAATTCAAAATGACCAAGAAGTGAAACACGGATTAAGAAAAAACAGAGAGTACGCTCACACTAAAGCAAGGTAAGAACTGCCAAGGAAGTCATAGTTGCAAGTGTAAGGACTTGTTGAACAGCACTCATGCCCCTTCTCTCAACACATTCACCGTGCCAGAAGTTCACGCTGCTAGAAGGCACCTCGATTTACCCAAGCCTGCCAAG
>NW_010536645.1:0-28633 GCF_000687285.1 Phaethon lepturus | reverse complement strand
GGCGGCGCTGGGAGAAGCCCGGCTGGGGCGTGTTTTCTCGAATCTGCATCCGTTGGGACGGGGACGCGTTGTAAGCACCTGGATTTGGTCAGGATGGGTTCAGTGGTGGTGCCTTCTGAAACTGGCCATCGTTATTGTCACACCCTCACAGCCCCACCCTTCTTCATGCGATGGTGGTATTTTCTGGAGTCATACTGCTGTCTGTCCCAGACATCCTCACCTCACTCTGGATTTAGGGCAGAGCACACTGGCAGAGGGAGTCCACCCACTGCTTTTTCACCTGACCTTCACCTGCTATCCAGGTGGCCTGGCCTAGCTTAGCCGTGCCTGTGCAAGTTCCCTCCACAGGAGCCGGTGACCCAAAACCGATACATCCCAGTAAGGAAACTCTGGGAGCATGCTTTTTCCAGCTGTCCATAAGGGATGGTTTCTTGTTCTTTTCAAAAGTCTTACTATCCTAAAGTATGAACTCTGCCAAGTCAGCCCATTGCGTATTTAACATTTCTAGATGCTATTGTAATGCAAATCAATAGAAGTTTCTATTTGGATATTCCTGTCCAAGTACCACCATTAAATAATCTAGCTAATGTATTTATCTTAACTGAAGGTGAAAATGTAGCTGCTGTTATTTCTGTTGGGTTTTTTTAATATGTTTTTAGGTAGTGATCAGCAGCAAAAATACTGGACTAAGGGCATGGGAATCTGAAGACCTCTGCTTCTGCTAGAAGAGGTAAAGAAGATAAAAACAGTAAAGCTAAAAATCTTTGTGGAGGGATTAATCTGCTAAAAGCATGTGCTTACAGGTGATATGGAATGAAAGAGGGTTCATTTGCCCAGGAAGAAAATGATCAGCTGGAAGGTGCTAATGGCCAGAGCTTCTTTCTCAAATCTGATATGTGAAGTGATTGAGCCTTAGGAAGTCTTCCCTATAATCTTCATAAAATTTTATGATTATAGGAATTGTCACTGTGGGTTAAACAGAAGGGTAAGCAAAGTTTTATCTTAAATCTAAAAACCTCTGTCTTTTTTCAAAAACTGAAGGCGTATTCCTTTCAGAAGCTCTGTGTTTGAATGAATTGTACACCAGTTTGCAGCCCCACTGAAGTAAAACTAAGTAAATGAATCAATATTACAGTTTATTTTTATCAGCTTTGTTACTGGGGCTGTAGGCAAGACTGTGTTCTACTTCCTGGCGGGAGGTGGGAATGAGGTATTCTCTTGAAATCCCTGTGGAACGCGTAGAAATGCAGTACTTTGTCATAGCACATTTTATAAATTACAGTGCTTGTCACTTTAGAATGGTTTTCTTTTTCAATTTCATATATTTTTCAGGGTCCTAAAATTCTTTGGCATTTTGCCTGGCTTGCAAAATGGGGAAGACAGTTACAAAGTGGAAGAAAATACACATTATTTTTATTTTAAAAGTGGATTAGAGAACAAAATTATTTGTATTAAATCCATGTGATATAGGATTTTCACCTTTTATGAAAAGGAAGCAGAATTATATCAGCCATTGGTATTTCTCCAGCTAAAGTAAAATAAATGAATAACGCAAAGAACTGGTGGATATAATCACTCCTTCCTGAAGTTTAGCGTGATGTTGGATTTTTTTTCTTTTTTTCAACTGAACCTTTGCTTCCTGCTTATTCATTGTTTCCAGTGATAAAATAAGAAGGAGAGATGGGAAACCCAGAAAACCTTGGAGATGCATATGTTGCTGTGATTCGTCCAAAAAATACTGCTAGCCTGAATTCTCGGGAATATCGTGCTAAATCCTACGAAGTAAAACTATTTTTTGTTTGTTTGTTTATTAACTTTTTAAAAAATAGTAACTTACAGTAAATATATAATAATATAGCAAGAAAGAAAATCTGACAATAAGATTGCTTAAATAATGTCTATGTATATCATATACCTATTATGCATTGCCCCATCCTTATGGTATTTGAACACTTTATGGTTTTGTAATATCTTTGTGTTTCATGTCATTTCAGGGCCTTTTGCCCTGTGGGCTGCTCAATACAAGGATGCAGCCTTGTCTTCTCTTTAACCTTGCTGTTATGGAGGTCATTCTGACTTCACCATCCTGCTCCTCCACAATCAGTATTTCCTGAATTTTGTTACTGCTTTTACAGTGGTACAATGAATTAAAAAAAGGTAAAAAAAAGTTCTGTGCTTGTTTCAGTTGTGCTTAAACTCCTCTGGTTTCATTATTGTTTGAAAGATTTTGTTGCTTGAAGTTCCCATTGAAGGCCAAAAGAAAAAAAGAAAGAAAGTTTTGTTGGAAACTAAACTGCAGGGAGGCACTGAGATAACCCAGAGCATCTTGGATTATGTATTAGAAGCTACTAAACCAATTTCACCAGCCAATCAGGGTATTAAAGGTAAAAACATTTTAATCTGATATATTGTTGATAGCTCTATAAAAATATCTTTAAAATTAAATGGACATGGGAATGTTGTGCAAAAGCATGGAATTAGTTTAAAAAAAGAAGGTTGGTTTTGAGGTTCATCAAAAAAATCCCAAACCAACTGTACAGCTAAAACCTTTCATTTACCTTCATGTCCCTTTACTTTCCAACTCTATAAAATGCTTACTAAAAGATTTTTATTATGTGAAACTTTGCTGTTTGCACTACTCCTTCACCTCAAATTGAGATTTATAGTTAAATTCCTGGTAAACGAGAGTGAAATGGCTTTTTTCTTAATTTCAGCTAAAACTTGGCTTGAACTGGTGAAGTGATTGCTTCTAAATTCTGTTCTAAAGCCAGCATTGTTCATTAGACAGTATCTACATGAAAATATTTCTGGCATAACTGTATTACAGATATAATTTGATCAGTACAATTTCTTTTTTATTGTTGTGTAGCTGATCTAGCAAACAACCTCACACTTGTGCTGACAAAAATTGTTTTAGCCAGCATATTTAATTTCCAGATTGGTATAAACTATACTGACTAAAGCACTTTTTTTTGCTGTGTGCCTCATCGCTGCTTTGTAAGTAAGGTTACACTGGGAGGGTTGTCACTGCGGGCAAGACCATGCAGTGCTAACAATTTAGAGAAGGAACAGCTGGTTACATGGTGAAATGTTGCAGGTGGCAATAACTGGAGTTGGATGGACTTAACAAAGCTAGTTGAGCAGCAAACATGAAATAACATAAGAGCATTAATACACATTGAGAAATGCCTAGTAAAAACAAAAATTGTCTGTTTCTTACACAGTTTACAGAGTTTTAAATGGACTCAGAGAGAGAGGGCCCAAGCATTAATATGCACAGCTTAATGTGGCCACTGCTAAAATATGCAGCTGAGGTCAGAAAAGCAAACAAAATGCTAAATTCTGTAAGGGTGGAAGGGAGGATAACATGGAAAATACTGTCCCACCATTACATGAATAAAGCATTCACCCTAACATGGAGTATAGCATGCAGCCGTGCTTTCCTGTTTCAAAAAGAATTTTTTTTAACTTCAAGATAGGTGGTTTGGGGGGTGGATGCTATGAAAAATCAGGGGTATAGAAAAGTTGCTTATGAAAAAAGGGCTACAGTCATGTTATTTTTCATGTTGATGGGTATATACGTATTTATGCTCTTTATTTTCTCATATATTTGGAATTTTTTAGCTTGCTTTAGATTATAGCTTATAATAATATTTTTTTTTTTCTTCCTAGAAATTAGGAAGATTGGGTCTGGTAAGCTTTCAGATAGACAACTCTAGATTGTGTTGTGTGTTTTGTTGGTTAATTAATTATTACCTTTTTTTTTTTTTTTTTTTTTGGTACTGTGCTAGGGAAGCGTGTAGTGTTAATGAAGAAGTTCCCTCTTGATGGAGAGAAGGCAGGCCAGGAGGCATCACTTTACATTGTTCCAACTGTTGTGAAAGGTAACGTTAAGCATAATTTCTGAAGTTGCAACCATTTTAGTAGAAGTCCAGTTGAGGGTTTATTAAGAATTTTTATGAATATACTGTATGGCTTTTTCTGTATTTAAACATTAAAAATTACATTCAGGTGGAATTCTCTCTGAATACTTTAAAACTTCAAGAAGTTACTTGAAATTAAAAGAAAAAGCTTGTTTTAATCTATGGCCTTTGTTTCTCTAACAATAGCACACTCCTGTTTTAAGCTGTATTTGTCCGTTTGATTATATTTCAAAACATAAGCATTAACTTGCATGGAATTTACTGAATGTGAGTGTAAGAAAGACATCCTATTCAGTTCAGTGTTGTTTACTCAGAGAAAAATGCTTACTGAGGCTTGTAAACAGTTTTGTTTGGCTAAGGAATGGTGAATAAAGCCTTTAGAAGGCAAAGTAAATTGCTTGTCAGGAAAGTATTTTTAAAAAAAGCCTGAAGTAGATGTCTGTGTGCTTTTGGGGAAACTCCTTCTTTTTTCCCTTACTGATAGGCCTTAAGGATAAAAAGTATCAAATAAATACCATTGTGGAGTCACCAATAGCAATAAATACCTCTTCTAGTCTTGAGTCCTATTCTTTTTTTCTGGCAACAGTATACATTTAATATTAATTCCTCAGATGAAGCTGATCACACTAATGGAATAGTAATTGAAGACTTGTATGTTTTTAAGGCTACCCTGTTGAGTTGTGAGTTGTTACATGAGCATTGTATGTAATTTCTATCAATTATAATTTGGAAAAAATTAAGTTACTTTAAAGTTAGAATAGTTAGGAACATGTAAATACAAAAGATGCAGAAAGGAAAATGAGATTCTTCTCATCGATGTGTCTTCAGAGTACGTTTCCTTTTTAGACAATACGAAATATGCATACAGTCCTGGATGCCCTGTGTTCTACTGTTTACAAGACATCATGAGAGTCTGCAATGAATCCAGCACCCATTTTGCTACGCTTACTGCAAGAATGTTAATTGCCTTGGATAAGTAAGAAATGCCATCAGTAAAAATACATTAAAATAGAAGTTAAACAAGATAATTTGTAGCTGTAGCGTATATTTTTTATAGCATTCTTGTGGTTAAGAAGGAAATCATTGTGATACCATGTTGTTTTCTTCATGTTTATCAGAAACTGAAACCTTGACAACAGATTTCTAAATCTTTTTTAAAATCTTTTTGCAAACTGAAGAATGGTGTGCTTACCTAAATCACGTGGCTTTTTGGAAGTTCTTACTCCAGTGAATGTTTTGTAAAATCATATAAAATACTAATGATTAATCTTCTGTAAGTGACATAATTGTAATCTTTAAGAGTATTTGCCAGAGTGTAGTAAAAATGTCCTGTTAATCGTATACCATTAAGATTTGCATTTAAATGAAACCTCCCTTTAGAAAGGGAGTGCATCTTCCCCAGCCATACACATTTATTTGCAGTAGGGAATTACCTTTCAGAAAGATGATTAGTTGTTTAGCCAGATTTATAGTAGTTTGAAAATTGAGTATGTGAGCAGTTGTTTGGTCTTTTTTATGTACCCTTAACAAAGAAATACCAGACATACTTATGTATGAAATTATTATTGCATAATAAAGTTAGGTGAAACTCTTGGCTAACATGAAAAATTGTAAGTTACAGGCTGTTACCTAAAAAAGTTCTGTGTATAGGGTTTTTACAGTTTATTAGTAGAGTCATCATATTTCCACATACACCATTGTGCCAGTTATATTTATTTGCTGCTTAATGAATGCCTTCAGACTCTAAGCTCTGGTTAAAATGTGTTACGAGCCTTACAGTTGTGAGAGAAGCCCTAGAGGTATAATAGAAAATAGTTTGTATTGATTATTCTCTATGTACATAGTCTGAAATGACACTTCTCAAGATTCAAACTACCATAACTAATTTATCTACCAACTGCTTAGAGAACATGCCTGAAAATATCTCAGAGAAGCAAGAGGGTGTTTATAGCACAGTGACCACAATTTTATGGTCCTCTTTCCCAGCAGGACCGTGAATAAGTGAAGGGAAGAAGGCTTTTCCAGCAGAGTGGCTTCCCAGGCATCATGGTTTTGGGTCAGCTTTCTCTGAAGTAGGAAGCTGGGTCTTGCCTTTCAGTGCTACCCAAAAGAGATAGCTTGGATCTGGGACTTAAAAATCCAGGCCTAAGCATATACATTGAACAGCAGGCCACATTCTGGCATCCTTACATATGGTTCTGGGACAGACAAGATCGAAGTGGTCTGTCAGTGGATCTATCTTTCCAAAGCATGTACTTCTCTTCTATGTTTCCAGGCTAAATCACTGAATGGAATTTATATATTCCAGGAAAGTATGTGTTTATCTCAAGCTTGTGAGAAAATATGTGCAGAAACCTATATACAAACCTAGCTTCAGACCCTTAGTTAAAATGTACCCTGTTCAACATAACAGTAAAATAATTTAGTAATTAGGTGAAAATATATTTATAAAAAAATTCAGGTGAATAGCTTGCCCTGTGTTACATTGCATATGTGGCAGGAAAAAATGCAGCAGGTGTATAGTGCTGACTTTGCCCTCTAGCTCAGAGGCTCTAAAGCCCTTCTATACTGTTAATAGGAGTGCACTTAGAAGGGAATAACCTTCAGCACAGCTTTGTGAAAAGGCAGGTGGTAGCCTATGTGAAAGGGACTTGGCAGTTGGGAAACTGTCAAAGGACCTTCTGATTTTTTTGCACGTTCCCACCTCTCCCTAATGAAACACATGAGTTAGAAGGCTTAAGTCAGCACAGATATTGAAGCTTCATCTCATACTTAAACTGCTTTAAGTTTCAAAATTTGTATGTTGAGAGTAGGAATACTGATAAACTGAAAGTAAATGAAATGGTGAAATGTTGGTGTAGTTAAGTGTTTTGGCTATAACCAGTGTTACTCTTACCTTATAATTTCCTTTTCTTTGTGAGTTTGCATCCGCAGGAAATATGTTTGAGCAAATACATTTGCTTAACTATGGTTGGTTTAAAAAAGTCATGTTTGGGGATTAATTTAGTTCTATAAAATTGGCTGTGCACGTTCTAATTTTTTTTTTAATTAAAATGTGTGATTATCATATATGCAACCCTTAATCAAACAAAATAATGGACAGGCATGACCACAACGGTCCTTTTCTACCTGAAAGTGAATTACTTGCCTATTCTGTCCTGCAGGTGGTTGGATGAACGGCATACCCAGTCTCACTCCATCCCAGCCTTATTCAGACCATCTCCTCTTGAGAGAATTAAAACAAATGTAATAAACCCTGCCTATGCCACAGAGCCTGGTCAAACAGAGAGCTCATTACACATGGGTTATACTGCCCTAGAAATAAAGAGTAAGATGCTGGCACTGGAGAAAGCAGATATGTGTATCTATAATCCTTTGTTTGGATCTGACCTTCAGTATACCAATAGGGTAAGAACTATATTTTCATTTTATATTTGTGAAACATACATACATTTTCATTTTACAGTTCATTCATTTATTTGATATGAGTCTGTGCTTTGTTTAATGTAATGAGCTTTCTTTATTGCACACTTACTGCTAAACGGTTTTTCACACCCTCACATTTGAACATCTTCCTCTCTCATTATAAAATGTTACTGTTGTAACTTTGGTTTCAAGACAATGCCTGGCCTGGATGGGGGATTGTTTAGCCAAATCTCAGTAAGAAATTTTTTCATTTGTGTTTAAATTATGTCTTCACAGGTTGACAAAGTGGTAATAAATCCATACTTCGGCCTTGGAGCCCCAGACTATTCAAAGATTCAGATTCCTAAAAGAGAAAAGTGGCAGCGTAGCATGAGCAGTGTCACAGAGGACAAGTATTATGTTACATTCCTTTTTCATTAACAGATAATTTTGTTTTGTTATATTACAGTAGTACGTGGTACATTTGGTCATAATGAGATTCCTATTACTTTAGGGCTTTACTGTATAAATACATATTTTAAAAGGGTCTATTTGAAGTCTCTAAGTACTGAAACACAACAATTAAAGGATGGATCAAGAAAGGTTTAAATTATAAACATTAGGGAAGCATTCTTAGCATTATGAATACAGCTGTGGCTTGACTACTGCATGGCTAAAATACTAGTTGTATGAATACTGGTACATTTTAGCTGCATGAGCTTCATTTTTATTCTTTATGTAGATCTACAATTAGTGCTAAGTTAGTAATTTAAAAAAAGTCAAAGTTCTTAACTACTGAAATATTTCTGAACTGTGTTTTCCTCCTGTTTCCCCTTTTAATTCATAGGGAACACCAGTGGGTAGATGATTTCCCTCTTCACCGCAGTGCTTGTGAAGGCGACTCTGATTTACTAAGCCACCTTCTGGATAAAAAGTTTTCTGTTAATCAGTTAGATAGTGACCACTGGGCACCTATCCATTATGCATGCTGGTGAGTCAGATGAATATAGTTTTGCCAGGCAAATGCATTCTTGTTAGCATGATTCTTTAGTGCTAATAATTTATGTAATTTATCATACAGTCTCAAAAATGAGAAATCAAAAAACTAGACTTTTTACACTTTGACTCTAATACATGTTAGTGTTAACCTTCTGAAAAGAAAGATTGCTTCAGGTTTTGAGATAATTTCATCTGAATGGTTTTGGAGACCAGGTGTATCATCAAACACACATCAATTGCCTCATACGTCTATCCTGAAATATCTGTTCTAATTCCTGTTGGAGACATTGGGTCTAGTTTAGTAACTTTTACAGTTTTTGTTAGTTAAAGGCTTTGAGCAGTTCTACAGCACAGCAGTAGCTGAGCTCAGCATGTTTTGGTGACGATCAAGCTTAGAGTGGGAAGCTGGACTAGCTGATCTACAAGAGGTCAACTTGTCTGACTGTGACTCTGTGATGATTTAATCTGTAAGTGCTTGAGACCTTTCCTCAGTTGTAAAATGCTTTTGTTTTGTCTTTATGCAAGTTAGTCTGCTGTATTTATAGTACTGTCTGATGATATGAATAATGTGAAAATCAAACTTGGTTATAAAAAACCAAGCTTATTTGATTTTCAGTGTTTGTCAGAAAGTTTGCATAAACAGTATAAACAAGATTTACCAGTTACCAGTATGAGGCCCAAGAGTCCTCAGGATCCATCTGTATGACAACCAGAAGCTTCACTCTGATTCTCACACAGATTTTTTTAGCTACTTCAAAGCAAGGTTTGGTGTGTCTGTAATGAATTCAGTAAATGGTTACTAGACCAATGGTTACCAAAGAAGTGCAGAACTGATACTAATTTCTACAAACTTACTAATGTTCCATTGTCCTTGGTGTCATTTCAAAGCTAAAAACTCTTGGGCATGGAAATATACTTTTCCATATTTAGAATTACCTGAAAAAAAGATTTTATTCTACATTTGCTGTGCCTGTTCTGCTTTAAATCTGTCTGCAGGTATGGAAAAGTTGAAGCCACTCGAATGCTGTTGGAGAAAGGGAAATGCAATCCAAATCTTTTGAATGGCCAACTTAGCTCTCCTCTTCATTTTGCTGCTGGAGGTGGACATGCTGAAATAGTACAAATTCTACTAAATCATCCAGAAATTGACAGAGTAAGTTCTGTTTATGTATAGAGTTTATGTATAGAAATAGCAGTTTTACAAACAGTTTGTGTGTGTGAAATGTTTTGTGTCCAGATCACACGTGTAAACACAATGCTCCTGTTAAGAGATTACCAAAAATGGTTAAATATTTTTCATTACCTCTGCTTTTCCCATTGTATATCAATTAAATGTTTGAACCCTAGGATCAAGGATTTTGATTATCTCAAAAAATGTGTAAATGTTTACCTATCTCTAGTGGAAACAATGTATTATGTGTGTTTCTGTTTATGTTTGTAGCACATTACTGATCAACAAGGAAGATCCCCACTGAATGTCTGTGAAGAGAACAAACAAAATGAGTGGGAAGAAACTGCAAAACTGCTGAAGGAAGCCATAAATAAACCTGTATGAGTTTGTTTTCTAAATAGCTTAAAGTTTATATTTAATTTACACATAAACTTGTAGAAGAACTAGGCTCGCTTATAGCTGTTATTGGAAATGTGCAGTATACTGAAATTGTTAGTGTAAATATTGACAAACTGACATTTTGTCACTTTAAATGTTTCTGTCTGTTGCTGAAGAAGTGCATGCAAGACTTAAATGTGATGTTTTGATTTATTTGTAGGAGCATCACATCAGCTACTGATTTTGTTGTGCTTTTGATCATACAACCATCAGCTTGCTTTATGCATTGTCGTCTTACATGTTGATAAACTGGAGCATTCATCTGGCTAAATGTAGGCTTCTACAAAATAGGCTTTACATCAGTTAGTGTAGGTTTCCTTGGCAGTCAGTGGAGAACGAGCCTGGACAGTAAACAATGTTTACAATGCGATTCCTTTCATCCTGAAGTAGATTTAAAATTAGCCAAATGATATAAAACTACTTGTTTCTCTTTGACTTCAGATGCAACTTGTGTATCTGTAGGTAGGTGGCAGTACACCTGTCAGCATTTTAAGATGTTTTAAATTATCTTCATTTCACTCTGTATGAATGGATCTTCCAAAACAATTAATGAAGGAATTGCCCTCCTTTATTTTAGGGATCTTATTACGCAGTTGATTAAATGGCAGATGTGTGTCTAAGGACTCTAAAAGACTAATACACTTATTTTAAGTAGATTTCACAGTGTAGCAGGTGATTGTCACTGATTACTATTGAACTAATACATTACAGAAAAAAAAAAAAAAGGAATTACTGCAATAGGAGTCACAGTGACTACTGCACCAAAAATAGATTGATGATTTCCATTCCAGCCTCATTTTTAGTCAGTTATTTTCCAAGGCATTAATTTTTTTTCCAGAAGTTTTTAGGAACTCAGTTCTTGAGGACTAAATAGATTTGAAGAAGTGAAACAAGAAATTCCTGCAACTTTTTTATTCAAGCAGCTGAAACATCTAACCTGTTAGAGATATGAAAACAAGAAGTTTCCTTGATTTATAACTTGTGTCTATATGCTTTAAGCACCTGATTGATTTATGTTTAAGAACAACTCTCAGGACGCATACTCAGGGCCCACATGCAATTCAGTGAAAGCTGTGGGAATTCTGAAGGAGAAAATGACTTATTATTAGTAATATTATAGAAGTGCTAAAAGATCTTAGTGAAATTGTATTCTTACTGAACTGGAGTCTGTGTTAAGGGTGGTGCTTCCCTCTGAAAAATAAGTCTTTTTAGTATAGGCTGATGAGGGGAATAATTCACAACCTGCCAGTAATAGTGAGGTGGACATTTTGGGATATGCACAGGCAGTTGAGCCCAAATCCCTAAGGAAACTTTTAAATGCCTACTTGCGTTGGAGTTCAACAGAAGTTAAATCTTCAAAATATCAGTAAGATCTTTCTTGGAGTTGTGGTAAAAAGCACGGTGTAAGAACTTGCATAGGACATGAAACAAGCAGTTTTGATAAACAGTAAATATGCAGGAGCTGTGCGATGTTCTTTTTCTCAACAGTATGGATGTTGCTGAATTATGGTAAAATTGCTTTCTTCTTCAGAAGCACCAACAGAAAGGATTTTAACAAGTTTTTGGTTAATATGTTTTAATTTTTATGTAGTATGAAAAAGCACGGATTTATCGTATGGATGGGTCATATCGCTCTGTTGAGTTGAAGCATGGAAACAATACTACTGTACAGCAGATAATGGAGGGGATGCGCTTGTCTCAAGAAACTCAGCAGTACTTCACTATCTGGATCTGTTCTGAGAACCTCAGTAAGTAACAAGGAAGATTGTTATACTTGAGAGTTTATCATACTTTTTATATTTCTGCTTGCCTTTAAAAAAAATAATATTTTCTTAGGAAAATAGGAAATATGCTCTCCAACACTTCTATATTAACCTCTTTCTAGCAGCTTTTAAAAGACATCCTCTAGGCGTTAATTTGTATCTAGACTATTGATTAATAAACTTTGCCACTGCCAGAGACTCTGTAATCCCTGTAGGTCTCGTTCTTTGTATCATTGGCATGGGGAGTGAAACCAATCTTTCTATTTCCTCTGCTTAAGCTTTCCTCCAGTAGATCAGCTCCCAGCCTTTATAGCCTGATGTCTCCAAACTATGCTTTTAGAACTATAGAGAGCTGCTCCATTTTAGCCATCATTTTGGGTACCCCCAATAGGCCTGACTGTATCACTGTGGCATCTAGAATGTGTTTAGGAAGATGAGGCTAGTCCAGACTGCTATTCAGTTATAGGGCACCTTTGCTGTCATAGTCCTTACTGCTAACTTACCTTGATCTTAGTGGTATTTTTCTTCCCGGAGTATCGGAAATTGGATGCATGTAGTTGTTTTTACCAATGTTTTATCTATTTGAAACTAGTAATTAAAGTAAAGCTGATGAATGTTTTTTCACTAGGTCCTTTAATCATAAGAATTTTTCTGTGTTTTGCACCAAAAAGATTTGTAATAAACAAGGTTTCAGATGTATTTGGTGGGAGGGAATTCTGATGCAAAATGTCATTATTACATTTGCTATATTTTTTGGTGTTTCTGATCTAAATAAAAAGCATATTATAGTTGTAATTTGAGCTATGTAGCAAAAGATAAATAGAAAAAAGAGTCAGTAACTGTGATTGTGTTTTGTCAGAAAACGTGGTAAACAATGCTGCAACAAGATAGTTACGGGACACATTGTAATAGATTTACAAAGCACAATTCAGGTCGGGTAGGATACTGTATTGACAGTACCATTAACACAGAAGCCTTGCATTTGAAATTTTATTTACTGTTTTCAGTCTTCCACTACAGTGGCATTGTTACTTTTTTTTTTTAAACCTATAAATATTGCAGGGAATCTTCACTCATTTTTAATCTTTTTCTCCCAGTGTCATGTCATTGGTCTTTTTACTTTGCTGTATGCCACATGACTACTGTAACTCTCAGTTAGGCTAGATGTTAATGTCTGGAAGAAAAGGAAGTGTTTGAGTGTTGCAGTCTTGTTGCTTATGACTGTTCTAAATATGTGTGTCATGTTTTACTCAAATCATTGAAGTATTACCCTTGCATTTGAGGGGAAGAGCTCACTGATACATTGTTTAAAAACAAGTAATTATCTAGATACTTAGCCTAAATTTGACAATGAGTCAGCTTATGATTTATGGCTTCAAACAACTAATGGACAAGTTTCATTATAAAATGTATTTTTTGCAGTTTGTGTAAAGACCATAGTTTTCTTGTTTGTAGGACGGATTAATGCTTTTCTGTGTTTGAATGTAAGATGGGTAAATTGAGTGAATGCATTATTTTCGGTGAAAAGATGTTGCACTATAACATGTCCTTTGAAGTTTTTCATATAATGTGAAATGTCACAGTGTAAAAGCCAGAGCAGTGAGGATGAGGCAGATACAGCCTTCTAGTTCCTCACCGTTAGAAAACAGCCAAGCAATAACCCCAAGCAAAGGCAGGGTAAGTGAGCGAACGTAACTGAAGGTATGGACTCCAGTACATAGTAGGACTGTAGTGGAAAGCTCTCTATTGATTTCTCAGCTCTCATATACCCAGGAGAACATAAAACATTGAATGACTAGCCTGTTAAAAAAAAAAAAAAGTGTGTGTGTTCTGGAAAGTTTATGGTTTATATATATGCAAAAACGGCAAATATGTTTATAAGGTAAGCTATATCTGTATTTTTCTGTCAGAAATAAGATTATTGGACTTGGTTTCTCCCATAATAATTGAGACAACAGTCTCTGATGTGTTTTTAAGGTCCATCTTGGTATTTCATTAAATTTTTAAATACTACTTTACTCTTGGGAAGCTGAAAATAACAAAGGTTCATCACTAGTGCATTTAGTGAATTGATGCTGAGAGTTTTGTCAGTAAATCCATATTTTCAAAACCTCTTTTATATAGCAGTTTAGAAAACATATGGAAAGATGTTAATGAGTCCTCAGCTTCAGATACTCTGGTTTTGCTACAGCATTTAGTCATGTGTGTATGTGCATGCTGGGTTATTCTATTTGTTTATTTATAAACAAAACCTCTTATTTTTCAGGCCTTCAGCTGAAGCCATATCACAAACCTTTGCAGCATATTCGAGATTGGCCTGAAATATTCACTGAACTGACAAACTTGGATCCTCAAAGGGAAACTTCACAGCTTTTCCTGAGAAGAGATGTGAGACTTCCACTGGAAATAGAAAAAAAGGTCTGCGCTTGGAAGTGATAGCATGAAATCATGGTCCAAGTCAGAACACTTCGACCATCAAGGCTCAGTGTTTAATGACTGTAGTAATTTCCAAACTTACTTAAACCAGACCTCTCCTTTTCTGTAGTAGTTTGAATCTTCAGGTTCTTTCCTCCTGCCCTCTCACCTTCCTGCCCTCTCTCTCATCTCTCTCTCTTTCTCACTTTCCCAACTGTTTGGTTTATCTAAGTCTATATGCCTCAGTCTCTCATCTCTCTATCATACATCTTAAAAACAACCTGTCCAATTTTCTTTCTCTTCCTTGTGCTGTGATCTTTTTAATTTGTGTGTTAGATCAGTGAAGTTTTGAATTAAGTCAATGAAAATATGTCATTTTTTCTATTACAAAGCATTACTAAAGTGCACTTCAGTCAGGATCACACCTTTGTCTTCTGTCTCTGTATCGGTGAGAAATTGTATTTATAGTTTCTAAGTTGGTTTTCTTTTACAAGAAATCATATTATTTAAATCTTTTTAACAGATTGAGGATCCATTGGCTATTCTTATCCTTTTTGATGAAGCCAGATATAATTTACTGAAAGGTTTCTATACATCACCTGATGCCAAGCTGATCACATTAGCAAGTTTGCTTCTACAAATAGTCTATGGAAATTATGAGAGCAAGAAACATAAACAGGGCTTTCTAAAGTAAGTACTGTGTTTAAAACTTAAAATTATGTTTTTAGATTAAGTATTTTTAGATAGCACTTACTATGGAACTCTCAAATTTTAAGTATGATACATTTATTATTTTTCTCCATCACTGAGCTCTAGTTCAGAGTAATTACATAACCCTCATAGCATTAATAGAAGCTGGAAATGGGGTCTGAAAAATATATTAATCTTAATTATTGCAGTCCCAGGCAGAGGGGTGGAGGTTCTGTATTCTGTAAGTCTACACTGAGATACAATAATACCAAAATGAGTAACAGTATTCATGTGAATGAAGGGTTTTGACAGGACTGAGACTTTGGACAATGCTGAAGAAACCTCTTCCTATCTCCAGTTAGACCAACTTCTGGGATTGGCTTTCCTCCCTCTCTGAAGAGGCTAGACCATGCAGAGATACTATTTCTGTTCTGTCATTTGTATGTGAACTGCTATACTAAATTGGTCAGAAACATAGCACCAGTAGGGCACTGCCAGGTGGTGCTTTTGACTTCACTTCTCTCTGCTTGCTAGCACAGCAGTAGCTGAGCTGTTCTGGGTTATGGCGTTTTCCTCCCACGTACATTTATACAGCACATCAGGATTCCAGTTCTCTCCTGTGTGCACCTTCACTCCACCCCCTACCATCTCCACCTCCATTCATTCTTGTAACAGAATCAACTGAGCTGTGTTGGCTTACCTTTTTTTGGTTGTATTCTCCACCATGAGTAAGTCAGGGTGCATTTTCTGCTGCAGTTACTCTGGTGTAAGTGTGGGCTACCTCTGAAAGGACTGGCTGTACTGACTACACTTGTTCATTCCTTTCTCTTCATTCTGTTAGGTGTAGAGACTGTACCATTACGGAGTAAGCTAGGTGAAGCAGCTCATTGACTAGAAAACATTTGGGTGGGCTGTTCAGTGGGGTCTCCTACACAGTTGGTAGATCAAGCTTAAGGAGAACTGGGTTTAAGTGGGACTTCCCACCTGCAGAAGTATGCAGTTAAACGCAGCTGGGTTTAATACGCAGCTACACCCTGCTGAATCCCAGCAGCTGCAAGGTGGTGTTCATTTCCACACTGAGGCAAATCAGCAATGTGGTTCTCAGTTGATCCTGCTCAGTGGAACAGTTTGACTCCATATTGACAGGACTACTTGGAAAGGTAGTTTGAGCCAGATAAAGATTCTTGTGGGCATTTGGGCATTCTTTCCATCCATATTCAAATGAAGATGTTGGAAAATGTCTCAACTTGTTTTTCTTCAGGCAGATGAAGAGACTTACATTCTGAATTTTTTTTGTAGTTGACATAAATGCTTATTAAAAGACTAGTCTTTTCAAAAATATATCCAGGCTGTTGGTTGTGAGTGAGTATCCTCGACCTGAAGGATAATGGACGCATTGTCCTGTGCAGGGTTTTTGCTTGGTAGATCATATGTGCAGTTACTGACAAATATAGCTTAAAAATGACTAAATAGGTTGCACCACTAGGTTTTTGAAGCTGTCTTAATTGTTCATAAAAGCAAACTAGTAAAGGGTTCCTTTTAGTGTTTTTTGTTTGCTGCATTTCGGGAGTTTTTTGAAAAGGCACTTTATTATAAATAGCTTCACTTTCATGTCATGTAATATATAACTTTCATGTGGAAATTAACTTGTCCAATTCCTTGGTAGTACTGAATACAGCAGTGAAAGGAAGAGAATCGATGAGCTGTCACCTTTTCTGAGTATGTGATATGCTGTGTATATGGCTGTTGGTATACTTTGACTTCTAAACTGGAATTCACCAAACTGGTTTGTAATCAAATAAGAGTCAAATAATCTGCAGCTAGCATTTCCTCTCCCTGCTGTCTCCATGATGCATGACACAAAGCATATAGCACAAAGCTGGATCTCCATTAACTGAGAATTACGCTATATCTTAGGGAAGCCTTAGCTTATATTTTCAGGAAAGCTTCTCATCTCATGAGGCAAGGCACAGTAGGAGCTGACTGTACAGCTCAATATGTGACTTGAAGATGCAAATTGGCAGACATTGTTCTTTCTCCTTACTTTGTTTAGTGAAGAAAAACTTTTTTTCTGCTTTGTTTTTCTCTTAGTGAAGAAAATCTTAAATCTATAGTACCAATCACTAAATTAAAAAGTAAAGCTCCTCACTGGACAAACAGGATACTTCATGAATACAAGGTGAGATAAATAATCAAATAGTAGAAAATCCTGTCTTAAAACATTTTTTGACTGTTTGGTTGTCAGTTAATGAACAAAGCCAGAAGTATGTAAAGCTGGAGATGCTTATGTTCTGAACTTTTGGGATGGGTTGTTGGAATGCTGTATTTCTTGTACAGTTATACTTGATCAGTTTGTTAGAAGTAAATGAACAGATGACAATTATATTTATCTTCAGTGTTAACTGTGTATTGGGGATACTACCAGTTCAGGCATACATGTAAAAAAACCTACTCTGACTTATATTTTCATATTTGCTTGTAGCAATAGATCCACAAAGTCCTTTTTGCCAGTGTAACTTGTATGTTACAGGGATCTGATAGTACTGCTGATGCCCACATATGTGTACACACAAAGGTCCTTCGACTAGAGCAGTTAACTGAGCAAAATTTTTAAATGTGGACTTGGGCTGCTTCTGTAAAAAATACGTAACTGAGGGTTGTGGATTTCTAATGGGGTTAGAGGCACTTGAAGAGTAAATTTGTGAACCTCATTAAAAAATTGTAGAAAAAGCGAGGTGTGTCAGAGGGAGAACTGTACTGGCTGACAAGCATCACTAAAGGTAGCTGCCAGGAAACACTGCAAAGGCACCCAGGGAATGTTTTCAGGCCTTGCCTCTCTTTTGAGATGAGGTTACTCAATCATAAACTTTCTCTTGGTCCCTACACCTTTTTTTGTCGGAAACCAGCAGATCATTCCTGTTCTTTCCAGTACAGATGAAGGAGGGGATAATGGTGGTCTTTCGAAGACTATAGTATAGCAGAGGGTATAGCAGAGTAGTCTCCACTCTTTTATGAAATAATATGTAAGAGTGAGCATAGCTGTCTTGACTTCTGCTCTTAGGCCATTATTTTGGGGTTTGGGGGAAAGGGAAGGAGTTGCAATCTCTTGTCCCAAAGGTAGTCATATATTTTACATTTTTAAAACAGCTGTGTAGAATTCAGATAAGCTATAATGCAGGGTGTGGATCCAGAGAGGTTGGTCTCATCCACCACAGCCACAGTGGTGGCCCCCTAACTGTTGAAGACTTCTGTTCTCTCTCATGCCTGTGCCTTCTCATCTCATGTGTGGCCCAGCCAATTTTTTTTGTCTGTTGAGTACTTTGCATCAGTCTATTTTGAGGTGGGAGCACTGTGGCAATCCTTTGTTGTGACTGTTTCACTCTACTGAAGAAGAAGAAACAGAAACCTGACTCATTCTGAATGAAGGCTCCACTAAGGAAAAGAAATCTGCACCTCTGTTTTACTTAGAAAAGAAAAAAAAAATCCATGTTTTTTGGGGGGAGGTACTTGCTCATCTTACCATGCCTTACTGGATCAGACCCCTTAAAGGAAGAAGAATGTTTAGTTTTAAGGATTGTTATGTATTTAGTATCAGAAGGGTGTGTAGCTGCTTATACCTGATGAATCCAACATACTTCTGAGAGGTGAAATTGTGGGACCCTGCAGAGGTTTGGTGTCTGTGGTTCAGAGTTCTGAGGCTTGTACAGGTATCTGCTTTCTGCCTCAGTCTTTTTTGGCATTTGAGCCTTTCTGTGGCTCTAGGGTTTAATTCAGGTATGGGAAAATGGTTGTGCTGGAAAGCACTTTGGGAATACTCGTGTAGCAGTAATTCCACTAAATAGTGTTTTTTCTTCAAATAACCACAACTATTTGGGAAGATTTGTTGATTGCCATTGTTCCTTTATTTCTAGAATCTCAGCACCAGTGAAGGTGTAAGTAAAGAGATGCATCACCTTCAGCGCCTGTTCTTGCAGAATTGCTGGGAAATTCCTACTTATGGAGCAGCTTTTTTCACAGGACAGATATTCACCAAAGCAAGTTCAAGTAGCCATAAAGTCATCAAAGTATACGTAGGCGTAAATGTAAAAGGGCTGCACCTCCTCAACATGGAAACAAAGGTCAGCTTAAGTGAACTGCCAATGATAACTGTTAAGCTCAATTCTGTTATCTTAAATTCTTTGTGATAGTAGTCATTTCACATCCAGCTGCTTGGTTAAACTTGACTGTGAAGATTTCCAGATTTTTAAGATCTCTGTAAGGCGCTACTAATAGAAAGCCTTGTATTTTTCCACTTGACTACTTTATAAGCTACGAGTGGGTTGTGGAACGTGCTGTTCCAAATCAGAATCCTGTCTAAGTGAACTAAAGAAAGTTCTGTTTGTAAGTATGGAGAGTATTTTCTGAGCGACAGTTTCGTACATTTCATTATAGGCTTTACTCCTCAGCCTTAAGTATGGTTGCTTTATGTGGCAGTTGGGAGATGGAGATACATGCTTTCAAATCCACAGTCTGGAAAACAAAATGAGCTTTATTGTGCATACCAAACAGGTAAGCATTGTCTTTTTTCATACTTGATGTTCAATTATTTTTTCCTAAACTAGATGTATGCCTCTTCTTTCTTGAGACTGACCACCCTTGTACAGTATAAAAGAAGCCCAAGCCAAGCCCCCACAAAAATGATCTTAAAACTTTATTTTTAATATTTCAGCATGTTTGCTTGTTTTCCTAGCATGTGAAGCCTTTAGGGTTCAAAATACATAAAATGCATCTGTAATCATTAGGTAAAGGGGTTTTGGGGGGTGGTGGTGGTGGTGGTTTTTTTTTTTAATTGAAACTGTTTGTTGCATGTGCCAAATCCCTCAGACTCTAAGGATAATTCCAAATATGATGAGAATCACAGACTTAGAGCTGGTAACTTTGCTATCAAAACTAGCAGAGTTTGAGATTGGATACGACTGAGGACCTGTGAAGGCAGTGTTATAAAGCAACTTCACTGCAATTGCTGCTGGTGATTTTTGATAGTGTTTGTGGATTTCTGATGGAAAATGCTTCTTTCTCCTGTAGTCTGCATCAGTGATAATATGTCATGCCAAAATGTGTTGTGACAAAATTACAGCTTTGAGTATCTTGCATACTTTGATAGTAGTTACTTTTGATTCTTATATATTAAGGTGGTTATAGGGGAAGTGACTGAGTATTTTGAAAAACACTTTCTGATATGAGAAAAATCTAGGTTTTATTTTCCTTGTTTCTAAAATGATGTAACTTCTAACATAATTTTTATCCACTTGCATTTGTCATATACTTAATTGCATCACAGTTCTGAAATGCTGATAGAATTTAATTGTATGTCTTTATATAGGCAGGTCTCGTCATAAAACTTCTGATGAAATTAAATGGCCAGTTAATGCCAAGTGAAAGAAATGAATGATGGAAATGAACAATAGTTACAAAACAGCATCTTACGACTAAGCAAAAACCAATTTATTCCTCATCATAACAGAAGACTTCCATGTAAATGAAATTTTACACAACAGAAAAGTCAATTTGTACATTTTTTTAACTTTGTACAGAAGCTGCTTGGTTTATTTTTTTACAACATATACAACATATCTATTATTTTTATAAATATTTTCGTGTTTCATATATAAGCTATTGTAGGGCTTGAGCTGAACCAATAAAGCTAATGAAATGTAAATGGTTTACTGAGTTGGATGAGCATGAATCAAGTAAGGCTTTTGTTCCCAGAGGACTATGGGACTACCAGTGCCATTAAGCAAGTCTCAGTTAACCTGTTTACCTTTCGTGTCATTCTGTGGAACATCAAGGAGGTTATATATGTTACAGTATTTTGTAGACATACTTTATTTTTAAGATACTGTTGACAAGTGTGCTTAAAAGACCAGTTAGACCTTGGAGCAACTACTTTTGATAAACTCTTGCTTTTTGTTTGGTTTCTGACAAACGTTACAGCTGGCTTTATTTTTATGCTTAACTTTCTCATACTTTATATTCATATTTATTCTAAAATATTGCATGAGGATGTCAAAAGGGAAATACTTTAAATCAGAAGCCATATTAAATGTTTAGCATGCTTGTTTTTAAAAAAAATGGAATTTTACTTTTGCTGTGCAATATAAAATCTGTATATGGAGGAGGAGGATATACAGATTTACAAATGAATCTTACTCAGAGGACTTCAGAAAGTTTAATAAATCTTACCCTGGATTGCAACACATCTGCAGTAACAAAAACTCATATAGGAGGTACTAAGTTATTTCTGTTAAACTAATTTTCCTAGTCATTATTTCAGTTTTTTGAGGCTACAAGCAGTGCACGATGCAGGAATGAAGATTTATAATGCAAGAAACTCAGATACAGTTTGTAAGCATTATGCCTGCTCTTTGCAGAGTCAGGACTGGGTCTCAACGAGTTGGGTCCCAAGCATAAGGTGGGGACCCTCTGCAGTCTGAAACATATCCTTGTACGTTAACATAGTATCCATAACACAAATCTTTAAAATTTCTGGTTGTATTTCAGGGTTTTAAGTGCACTTGACTATTTCTTCCGTGTAAACTGCATGCTAAAACAGTGTGCAATGTTTTGTAAAAAAGTTTAAAAAAAAAAAACTAGCACTAGCCTCTCAGTTTTCAAATAAAAGTTAAAATGAATGTTAGGAACTGTGCTGTTGTGTAGTAACTTCAGTCATACCTTACTACTAGTAAGTGCAGTTTAAGACATTAAAGCAGTAAGCAGTTAAAAAATAAGTGAACAGGAAACTTACATTTTGTAACCTTCTTAGTAAGCTATACTTTTCTACTTAAACTTCACTCGCATAAATAACAGTGAATCTTCATGGACTGTTATATTTTATTTAAGGTAAATAATGCAACAGTCAGATCCTTCGTAGTGCATCCTTGCTATCACTTGGCACTGGTATCAGAAATACACTTCTCTACATAGCACTTCTGTTAGAAAACTGGAGGAAGTATGTTAAAATGTGTGTCAGTTGCATATTTAACAATAGTATTATAATATGCCTTATTGCTGTATAGTTCTTTCTGCTGAATTCCTATTTATTACTGCCTAATAAATTGTTTGCAACATGGCATGTTTGTTGGTTTTGTTCTTGCAGTGAGCATGAAAGTGCCATCAAATGTCTTGCCAAGCAGGTGTTACTTCTAAAGAGCAGTGTTTTGTAACAGGCTCATCTTTGCAAGGTGTGAAGGAAGATCATCAGAGAGGATCATAGGTAGGGTCCTGTGGTGACTACAAATTAACATAGCACACCTTGGAAACCACTCAGGATTTCATCAGGAAAACAGGAAACTCTGAGTCATGGCAAACCAGAAGTTTGCAGATGTTGCGTGTCAGTGGAGTTGTTAAGTAGCGAAAGCTGGGTTATGCAATCCTAGCAGGCTTCTGGTACCTGGGTACGCAGGAGTTTCAACTGTGTTGCTCTGACAAAGGAGTGTACAAGTTTTTCTTCTAAAAGTGGGGAAATGTAAAGCTGGAACATTGAGAAATCTAGCACTGTAGAGACAGACCACTAGTAACAATCCTCCTATCTGTACCAAGCGAAAAATAATGAAAACAAGCTGCAAGAATGGTGAGTCTGAAAATTAGGCCTTTGGAAGTAACAGACGCTCAGCTCAATTCCTGTAGTTTAGCTAACAAGTGCTTTTTTTAAGAAGTGAGCAACTGTATAGCCAATGAAGCAAAGATTTGAGAGTAGAATACTCCAACCAGGCACAGTAAGGCAAAAGAGTGGCTGAAAACCTAAAGCTGTGGAAAAACAGGCACAATTTTATCAAGCAGAATAATGAATGGTCAGGCTAGCATGCTGACCCGAGGATTGTTCACTTCCAAGTGCAGGCCTCACTACGAGTGAGCAGTGGGCCCATCTTGCATCAGATGCCTTTTGCCATGGTGAAGTGAACCCGCAAGATCAGGTTCGAGGCCACCTGAGGAACCTGAAGATGCACAAGTCTATGGGACCTGATGAGATGCATCTCAAGAGTGCTGAGGGAATTGGCCGATGTAGTTGCCAAGCCACTCTTCATGATATTGGAAAAGTCATGGCAGTCAGGTGAAGTCCCTGGAGTCCAGAAAAAGGGAAACATTGCACACATTTTCAAAAAGGGTAGCAAAGAGGACCCTGGGACCTACTGACCCATCAGCTTCACCTCTGTGCCTGGGAAGATCATGGAACAGATCCTCTTAGAAGCTATGCTAAGGTACATGGAGGACAGGGGCGTGATTCAAGACAGCCAGCATGGCTTCACCAAGGCCAAGTCCTGCCTGACCAACATAGTGGCCTTGTATGATGGAGTGACCACATCAGTGGACAAGGGAAGAGCTACCGATATTGCCTATCTGGACTTCTGTAAGGCCTTTGACATGGTCCCCTTCTCTCTAAACATGACATCCTTCTCTCTAAACTGGAGAGCTATGGGATATGACAGGGAAAAGTTATTCTAGAAAGGCAGGGGTTTCCCTACCTTTGTTAGCTCATAGCTAGATATGCTTCAGAAAATAGGCTGTTATTGAAAAATGCAGGTACAGGATCAACAGAAACAATGTACATGGGTTTGCAAAGGTTCCACTTGACTTTAAAGCTTTTTTATTAATATCGGGTAAGGGTGTTATAATAGTTTCGTACAACTTTAACAATCAGCAGAAAGATTTGTATTAAAGGAGCTAAGAAAAGATGTAGATCTATTTGAAGGACACGTTTGAAGGCTTTATAACATAAGACAGTATAAATCTGCCTATAAAGGGAGAGAAAAAGACCAACCTTTGACCTTTGGTTTGTCAACTGGCAGTGAGGTGAAGTTAGGAAAATACTGTTTATGATGATACATCACTAGTGCAAGAGAACAAAAGTTTGACATAGTAAATTAAACTTCAAAGCAGGAAGAACGTGAGGACAGAGCTCTAGGGAACTGTGGAATGTCTGCTAAGCTGAGCAATGTCTGTTGTCCAAGACAGGGTGGGCTATTCTATAAAATGGCAAGCAACAAATCACACATTTGTGATGTATGTTTTGTGGTCTGTAGTCTATTGTCTGGAAAAACAAGGTATTAAAGTAGCAAGCACTGCAGTAAAGTAATCCCTTTTTGGGGGAAAACAGAGACATCGGAAAGTTCACAAATGTGGAAGTCTAGATTTTTATCAAGATCTCTTACAATTGCTATCTCAGTCTGCTCATGTTAAAACATATTACTCCCTATAGATTTCACACAGTTTGATTTTGTAAAAAATCCTGATAAGAATCAATTAGCAACCCAGAAAAAAGGAACAGTGTCTCTAGAGAAGGGAGAAGATGAAATTCCAAGTGGTCTAAATATGAAAGGACTGAAAAAAAGCTTTCATGAGATGCCAGTTAATGATGCCAGTAAGGACTCATTACATTCATCAGGGAATCCTAAAGTAGCAGACCTAAGTTTGAGTGATATTTCACATGAAGTTCCTAAAGCAGCTGGCAATGAGTAAAGCCATAAAATTATAGAAAATAAATCAAGAATGGATTTACTTGAAAAAAGGTACAAAATGTACCTGATGCCAAGATAAATGCTGCCGCAGTGCCTCAAGGTGTCTCTGGAACAGGTGTGAGAAAACACACACTACTTGCATCAGCTGAAAAGGATACCGGAGAACCAAATCCTTCCAGAAGCTGCCAGTGGAGGTGCCAGACCAGACATATTGCTATCAGCAATGAATCCTGAAAGTGATGAAAACGGATCATCATATATGTTGCCTGAAGAATAAGATGAGAATTTCACACTTAGACTAAATGATAAGGGGCTAGGGAACATGCCTCTGCTTGCTTTTGAAACCCAAAGTTTAAAATATTTTCTCTTACACAACAATGAAATAAAAACATTGCATTCAAATATAGTTAATCTAGCTAATCTGGAAATCCTGTGACTTGAAAGAAATAGGCTGACACTGTTATCCCGAGAAATATCCTTGCTTCATAAACTGACAGTACTGAAGGTCAGTCACAACCAGTTACCGTGTCTCCCTAAAGAATTGTCAAAGCTTGTAAATGGTGAGGAACCCTTTCTCAATCACAAAAATATTTATGAAGTTCCTTTTGCATTGAAAAAACTTGAAACTTTAGAGTTTGCAAAGAACAAGTTAAAAACTTTGCCAGATACCATAGCTGACATGAAAAAACTGAAGGTACTCAACATTGCTTCCAGTCAAATCTCAGTATTCCCAAGGGTTCTCTGCTACTTTCCTAATCTCAGCATATGTGAGAACTTAATTCAGAGTTTACCAAAGGATATTAAAAGAGCTCAAGGAACAACAAGAATTTTCAATTAGTAACAGTAAGTAACAATAATTATATTTTTGCCTGTGCAGCTTTGCTGGTTGACAAAATGAAAAGAACTCGGAGTTGACGGTAACAAATTGGGGTTTCTTTCAGATAAAGTGGAGAACTTAGGTATCTGAACCTTGCAAAAAAATTTATTCAAAAGCATTGCAGATAATCTTTGCAACTGTACCACGTTAAAACATCTTATTATATATAATAATCAATTAATCCAACTTCCTGATAATATTCAGAGACTTAAACATTTAAAGGAGTTTTCTTTAAGTAGAAACCAGCTAGACTCACTGGATGAACAAATACCACATTGAAAAAACATCTCCAAATAGTTTTCTGGAAAGGCATACATGCCTGTTGAATTAAAAAAATTGTACACGAATAACGGAAGCTGACCTCAGGGACAACAAGCTCTCTCCATTTCCAAATGTGTTGTGTGCGCTATTTGATCTTAAACCCTTAAATCTTAGTGGCAGCTCTATTTCAGAAATAATACCTGGAATTTCTGACATTTAAGATTTGGAGCATCTAGAGTTAAACAAAAACAACCTGTTCTCATTTTCTACACACTTGTGCAGCCTTACAAAACTAGTTTACTTGGGTGTAAGTGAGAATGAAATCAATAGCATGCCAGCAGTGGTGTCCGAGCTGAAGGCTCCCCAGGTGCTGCTCTTACACCGTCGTAAGTTTGAGTCATTTCCTGAAGAACTATTGTCTTCAAAGTCTTTAAAAGCACTCGACATTTCAAATAATCAGATAAAGAGCATTCCTTTACAGATTAGCAATCTGGAAGTGATCAAAGACCTAAATGTATCAACCAGTTTGCATCTTTTCCGGCTGAAATATGCCGTCTTTCTTCGCTGGAGCCACTGACAGTGTGTCAAACAAATGGGTTGAAGGTAAGAGAGTATTTCCTTTAGGTAAGAAAAACGTGTTGTAGAGATTGTTGTGCTGCAAAATTATTATTACTAGACTTCCTCCTAACAGATGTAAAAGTTCCTCTGTTTGAATACATCTAGAGTAAACAAAGAACAGAAAAATAGTTTCTAAAGAGTCAAATACATGTACGCATTTACCTATTTTTAGTACCAGAACTGGCCAAAAACCTATTAGCATGCACTTTTAATTAGAAATACTAGACATTAATCTCACTTTGTATAGTGTCATTGAGGTATATCTTGAGGTGAAACTTTGATAATCAGATTGATCTGAAATAGACCATCTATTTTTTATTTCTCTAGTACTACTAAGAATGTAGGTGTTCTCCATCCCCAAGGATATCAAGAGACAAAATGACTAGCTGGAATCTGGTGGATAAGTCTGCCTCTAGGATTCCTCTGTGTGAAACAATCCTTCCAACTCGTGTCATACTTCTTAAAATTAGATGGTCATTAAACTTTCACTAAGTCAAACAAGAAAAGCTATATTGGATCCCTGATTTCTTATAGCAGAGAAAATTGCTTCACATATCTAAAATCCAAAGTTTAATTTGTTTTTTGGTGGTGGGTTTTTTTTAATACTAAGGAACAGGGCAAAGTAATCCCCTGATGAGTTAGGCATTTGAATCTCTCTCTCTTCACCAGAATTTGCAAAATCAGTCTTTCATGCCTGATTTCAGAAAAAGCTCATATTTCTTCATATGATTTCAGGTGTGGTTATGAGCCTTTCCAAGGGCTGGCTTCCTTCAGACTCAGGAACAAAAAGAATGTGATCTTACGCCCATTTCTCAGAGCTGTAGCTTTAGTTTCCACAATAAATAGAGAGCAATTGACATTCCAAGAAGGAAAATCAAAATTGGAAAAGACCGAAGTAAGAACAGAACCAAAAAGAAGAAAAATGCATGTTTCATTTCCTTGTGGCTGAAAAAATTCAGGAACTACAATTAAAGAGTGTTCTGAGAGGGTAATTTTTTTCTTTAATGACAACAATGACCAAAAGAATGTCTCCTAAAGCTCCAGCTGTGGAGGTAATATTCTACCGCATGTTTTTTATTGCCTATTATCATGTCTAAAAAGCTTCCCTGCAAATTTCTGCGCTCAGCATCCATATTTTTATTGGAAAATACCAAATTAGCTTCCACTAGAATCAAAGGTCAGAGCTTTTATTGTTGGAATTAAATTATAGAATGTTATTTTGCCTGCAGGAAAGTTACCTTTTAAATGTTTTGCCAAAGAGAGAGAGTTGTATCTAAATAAATCATTTGTTTTATTCCTTTATCAGTTAACTAAAATGCCAGAGGAGCTATCTGAGCTGGTTTGCTTCAGGGCACGGGACATATCTCACAGTGCCTTAAAGGAGATTCCAGACAGCGTGGTGGAACTGGAGTATTTGGTCTGTTTAATTGCAAATAATAATTATATCAGCCAGCTCTCCAAATCTATTACGTCACTAAGGAATCTACAGCGGCTTGACCTGAGTGGCAAGTATCAGGCATCCAATCCATTAGTAAAATGTGAGCATTGAACTACACCCCCGAAGAGTATAAATACATCACACGGTAAGAGGCTGACGAAGCACACAGCTGAGAAAAAGACAGCTTTCCATTTTTTTAAGGCACGCTGCTGTTACCTGCCGCAGCTTCTAACCAAGCCTCCGCTCTGAAATTTACTGGGTTTAACACAGCTATTGTGGGGGCCCCACCCGTGAAATCTAAGTGGCATGATTTTTGCAAGTGTGGTCATAGAATCACAGAATCATTAAGGTTGGAAAGGACCTTTAAAGATCATCATGTCCAACCATCCACCCAACACCACCATGCCCACTAAACCATGTCCCGAAGCGCCACATCTATGCGTTTTTTGAACACTTCCAGTGATGGTGACTCCATCCCCTCCCTGGGCAGCCTGTTCCAATGCCTGACCACTCTCTCCGTAAAGACATTTTTCCTAATATCCGATCTAAACCTGCTCTGGCGCAACTTGAGGCCACCATCGGGCACACAATGGCCTGACGCGCACAGAGCATCGATCACCTCGGCATGTGCGGGGCCGGCTCCCGGTGTTTACAAGACCGACTGTGTGTCTGTGTGCGCAGCCGTCCGAGCAGCGCTGCGGGTGTGATGCATCCCGCACCAGGGGAGTCCCTCGGTGGGGATTACCACAGGTGGGTTGTCCAGGGTGGGTTAGCTTGCATGGGTTATGCTGGGTGGGTCATCCTGCCCTGGGTTTTCTGGCATGGGTTATCCTGGGTGAGTCATTCTGGCATGCGTTCTCCCCGCTGGGTTACCCTGCGTGGGTTATCCTGCGTGACTTATCCAGGGTGGGTCAGTTATCCCGTGTGGGTTATCCCAGGTGAGTTATCTGGCATAGATTACCTGGTGCGGATTATCCTGGGTGAATTAATTACCTGATGTGGGTTATTGATTGTGAGTTACCCAGTGTGGGTTATCCCAGGTGGGCCCCCTGGTGCATCCCCACACATGATCCCCCCACATGTCCCCCCCCTGCTGCAGCCCCACGGCACCGAGCGGCGCTTCAGGGGAAGGAGGAGGAGG
>NW_010536644.1:0-9108 GCF_000687285.1 Phaethon lepturus | reverse complement strand
CCAGCGTCAGCCCACGTGCCTCACACCCCAGGCAAGTTCCACTTCAACACCTTTTTTTTTTTTAATCAAGGAGGTTGAACAACACCACCAAAAAGCCCTGTACAATAATTAAATTTTATTACAAGTGTAATAAACTTAATGATTTTTTTTAGCACTAAGGCAATCACAGCTTTGTAAGTTATATATATATAATTTACACAAGTCTACACTGACATTACCAGTCACATCAACGAGGGGTTTGTGTTACAGCCAATAAAGTTTACGAAAATTCACAGTTAATCTGCAAGTATTTTAAAGATGCAGGAATCATATTGCACATAATAAAACAGTGGACTCTGAGGAGCAGATTTACAGTGTTCCAGCTATTCCTTCACAGAATATACATTGGTCGTCACCATGCAATAACTTCAAATACAGAATGGTATCACGTACCACGGTAAACAGTTACTCACAATGTAAGTTTTAAATAGAGTAGCAAAAAGCTGTTAGGTTTCTCTTTAAACCATATTTAAATTCTTAAAATATAATAAAACACTTTGATAAAATCAAACGGAATTATGGTTGTCACATTATCCTTTTAGTATTCTTCTTTGTCTTTGCCCTTCTTTTCCTTTTCATCCTGTAGTGCAGTACCAAGTTTCTTTATAAGGACCGACAAAACTTTGTCCAAAGGATCCATGACACCGCGCTGCAGCCACTTGGGAATAGTAGTCCTTGCATGGTGAAAGCCCAGTTTTTGGAGGATGTAGTCAACACCAACGGGATCAATTTTTCTCCCAGTCCAGGATATCAGTCTAAAAAACAATAAACACTGGCCTCAATCTCAAATGTATAAATACAGCAACTGGTGTTTGTATAAACAACATCCATTTTTACCATTGTTACTTCTGGCCAGCTTAAGTCCAACAGGCATTGCTTCAAACTTAATTTTTTGAGGTAAGCTGAAGATGACCAGTGGAACATTCTCTCAAGGGAAGAGGATGCTCTGGCGGGGGGAACCCCAGACTGGGCTGCCTCCAGACCGTCTTTAAATTGATTTATTATTACTGCTAACACAAAATGCCAGCTGCCCAGGTTTGTTTGGCCTGGGTTGATGTGTTGTTTTGATATGTGAATGAACACTTAGGCTCTCCAGCAGCGTTAGCAGAAGTTAAAAAAAAAAAAAAAACAAACCACCACCACAAACAAACCCTGACATAGAGAGAAGTAATTTTTGGTGATTAAAAGTGTATATTGAGAGCAGTAAGTTGCTGCTATACACGCTATTCTTTTGTGCTAAGTTTAAACTGCCATATAGCAACTTGTATATAGTGCTTTTTATTTTAAGATGACTGCTTAAAGAAGAACTAAAACTGGAATGCTAAAAATAGAAAACTGCAAGATGAAAAACTATGGCAGAAGGTGAATGGCCTGTCGTAGGACAGAGTGAAACACAGTAATCTGTGGTCTTGAATGAGTTTAATTTTACTGTATCCTAATTCTGAAGAGCCTCCAACATCTTTAATCTGCGTAAGTTCTAATTTAGAAGTTAACTGATGTAATAGATCATCGTGTTATCCAGCTTTTGTCGTGTCCTGTAGCAGGCAGCTTTCATGGCAGCACTATTAGCCAAAGATGAACCTGTAACAGCATCCACATGATTGATGATCCCCTTAGGAGCTGAACAGCATCTACTTGGAAACACTTGTTCATGCAGGACGGTACCAACAGACAGAATCATAGACAGAGAGACTGCAGACAAGCCTGCCTGTTACCTGAGTGTGGGTTCCAAATGCCAAGTATTGCACATAAAATCTCTCCAGTCGACTGTAGTGTAAGTAATGCTTTCCTCAGCCTCTTTGTCAGTGGAGCTGTCCTCAAGAACACCAACGGAGTTTTTCTGCCCTGGACGAGCAGCCAAAATACGAGGAGGAAAAATTGCTACAAAATGGAGAGAGGAAAAACCCCACACCAGTCAGGCAGCAGCATCTCACTTCGATTCTCTTTGTACATCGTTTAAAGAAACACAAGCACAAATCACAAAAGAGAGAGACCCACCTTGTGTTTCAGTTTTACAGACTTTCTGGCAAACAATTTTGGTTTGAACAAAGTGCTAGTAAAAATTATCCTATGAAAACTGTCACAGACACTGGATAACACTGGGATATGGAATTCTTCCTTCTCTCTGCCAGCCCAAAAGCATCCATATACAAGGGCTTTCTTTCAAATTCATCATGGCATTCCACAAAGCGTATCACATTCCATAAGCAAAATTCAGACGCATTCCTAGTTCAGAATATTTTTTTAGGTTGACAGAGTAGTCTCTGAGGAGGAGGATGGTGGGGGAATAGGTAAATCTTTGTCCAAAGGCATCAAGGGGACCGGAACCCAGCTCTTACTTGAGTTTAAGTCCTGGGAGACAGAAAAGGAGCAGCAGCTCCTTCTCCTCCAAACAACATATTTTATAAAATAAAAACAAATCTATTAATTTGGATTGAATTTTGATTTAGTTTAAGATAACCTGAGAACAAATTTAAAAAAAAAATTCCACCAAAAGCAGTTCTCTTCCCCTTTTGTTGTTTTTTGCACCTGTCGGACATTTGCTATAAAGTGCTTTTAGGAAAATTGGCACTTCTAGCTCTGTTGTACACAGTTACATGTAAACGGATTTTGAGATAGTTAGTTATAAAAATAAGCTTTCAACATACTGAATTTATTGTGTTCTACATCATATGTGTTACATTTATACATTGCATCATATTACAACACATGAATAAATGTTACATTTTCTATACAGCTCAGTAATAAATACAAACTACTACACACAACACTGAATTTCACAAACGCTACAAACAAAATACGTGACTTTCACTGTGGCCCCAACTGATCATTTACACTACAGTGCTACATTACTCTTGTGGCATCCTTTAAAGAAGAAAGTACAGAAATTAGAGTTTAGAGTAGGATTGCTGTGGCAAAATTTGGAAAATCTTAATTTAAGATCAGAAGTTGTAAACTTCAAATAAACAGCTTTTCCTTTCCTTGATGACATCTCATCAGATATAATATAGAATTATATAATACTTCTAAGTAAATGTAACATCTGAAATAATTTTATCTATGATCAACACCTGCAGCGCTGTTTGAATCTTTTCCAAGTGTTAACTAATTTCGTAGGTTTTAGATACTCGTGGCAACAAGTACTTCTAAAACATGAAGGCCGCTAGATGATGGCCTTCCCTTCAACATGCAGGTAATCACAGAATCATAGAACGGTCTGGGTAATCCTAGAGCACAGTCAGTCATTTAGTACCGCACTGTTTATTCACCTTAAGCCCACAACAACAGAAATCACTCTGTGTTTGGCGCACTTTATGTATACAGAAAACTCACTTGTCTTCAGTTTGCTCTTCTTGGCCAAGACCACATATTACTTAAGAATGCGTGTGCCAAATTTGAACGCTGTGACTGAACATATTCGCGTGGAAAAGCAAAGCATTCTGAAGTCAGAAAAATGCATTTCCACTGATGAAAGGACTGCAATCAAAGTAGTGTAGCTTCCTAAAGCAGTTTTCATCTGCGTATACCATCTTACAAAAATAAAGTTAAACTAAACACCAGGTGTCAAAATAGGAGCAACATAATGACCTCGAGTAACTAGCACAAGCTCATCAGTAGCGTGTAAGGAACAGAAATCTAGGAATAGTCTGTTCTCTGCAGCATACTGCACACAGGTGCTGCATTGGAGGTGAACTTTCAGGCTAAAAAAGGTGGTTTTCAGTCTAAAGTAACCAAGAAAAACTTTTTGTTATTGTACAGTTAAATTTCACTTGCCAGGGATTGAAAGAGGTAACTAGCATTTCATAGCATTAAGTCCAGATTTCAAGAACAGTTAATACTACTTCTGTTGATTTCAATGGAAGCAAAGTTCGGCTTAACTTTTAAAAAATTAGATCAATTTTTAACAAGTCAACTCTATTAAAAAGCATGCAAATATTTACTATTAAATAGTCTGGCAACTGCAGATTGTCAGACAAGTGTTACCTCATAAATAACAACTTACCTTTTTCTTTTTCTTTTAGATAAGCAGATACCAAGTCATGTAGAAACATAATCAATTCGGCATCCATAGTTACACAAATGTGGTCTGTAAATTCAGTTACTACACTGCATTCCACCTTTGGTTTAGCACTTTTATCTACAGTCAGATAAAAATAATACCAATACACTTAGAAGTACATTCAGTATACATAAAAGTACACAGAATTTGAATACAAATAATTTGAAAATGACATTGCTGTTACTGAACCAGAGACTCAAAAGAGAGGAAGGACCATAATTAACATATGCGTTTAGCAGCCTCAGCATTTTTTGAAGTTTTCCCATCAGAGTAACTTCTGGTATTTTATAAAAGCCGGTGAAAATAAAGAAGTACTACCACGTAGCAACCTTGATTATCCTCAACGTGGCAAGTCAACCTGGAGCAGTATCACTAGCTTGTGCTATGCTATCAATGCATGATTTTAGACAATAGGAAAAGCTGATAGCAGATTTTGCTAGTTTGGCTATAAAAAAAACTAACCAAAAACCAACAGGTTGACTTATCTAGCAGTACTGTTCAAGATCAGGTATGGAGTAAAACCACAGTTCAGCCAAGATAAACATCTACATTAAAGTCTTATACCTTCAGAAGTCTTATTTCCCACCAGTTGCAACTGCAGTCTGAAGATAACATTTTGAAAACAAGAGCATAAAATTTAAGTTCCTATCTCATATTCCCTTCTGCAGAATGGCTTTCCTCGCTAACTTTTTAATAACAATCAGAAAACCAACCCCCTGAAAACAGCCAACCTAGCTGAAATGTTCATATTGATTTCTCTTAGTAAGCTTTTTCTATGGTGACGTCTGGACTAGATCAGAATTCTGATTCTAGACTAGAATCAGAATTTTGTCTACATTTTGTTATGAAATGGTACCCTTTCTTGCAGATCTGCGGTAATTATATCACTCAGATCCTCCTATCAGCCCGCTAGCTTTGTATTTAACTCCTCATTTATGAGAAACAGCTTTGGATCAAGAGAAAAACAAAGGATGTTTACTGCACCTTGTAATGAAGGCTCTTGGGGCTCTTGAACATGAATGGATTTAAAATCCAGCTGCATCCTTGGCAATGCAAAGATAGTTTCAGTTTCATGGTTGTAACTGGAGCCACCTCTGAAGCCACTTAGCAAGCTTGAGCTTTTCACTGTTGTGCTGCTCTCTGGGTTGTTAGCATCAACATTTCGAAGCAGGTTTAACTCTATAGGGACAATGGAAAATTCCTGAATTGAGTAGTTTTTATTAAAAAAAAGGTTCTTGTCAGCAGAGAGGGTGACAAATTTTCATGAAATACATCTCATAAATAAGAAGGGGGGAGGGAATAGGTGTCAGTAGAATAACATCTAAACACTTCTGAGAATCTTTGTTAGATTTTTGGAAGCTCAAAGTCCAAATTTTATTCATCTGACCACCCTATCAAAACTCTGTTGTAGTAATAAGCTTCAGTTAAGTGAGCTATAGACTGTATGGGTTCAAAGTGTGCCCTCTGTGTTTGAAAATATGGCAGCACTTAAAATGAAAAGAAATGTTTCTGATTAATACAAGCAATACCTAAATTCACCGAGGCAGCACTGCTGTCAGAAATCACTGTTGACCAGGAATCCAGCTTTGTCACAAGACTTTTACCATAGGACAGACCAACATCATTTGAATTAGTTTTCTTAGTTTTCAGTTGTTAAAATTGTGACAAGACAAAAAAGTTAAGAAAGGTTACTATTTCATTGTAAAACTGCTGGTATATGATTATACAGAAGATTATATCCTTTATCCTGCTCCCAAAACCATGCCTACAGAAGGTCAAACAACCAAATGTTGTTGTTGTTTATATACTTAAATGCTCCAGATGTAGCAAAACAGGGCTACATAAACATCTAACAGACAGCACCTCTATTTGTGAACTTCAACCACTACATCCTGTTGTGTCTTTCAAAAGGAAAATATTAGTATAGTATAGCAATAATTTTCAAGTATTTTTTTCAAGAAACTTTTCTGCTCATTTCTGACTGTATGTCATATTCTGCTATTTGCCCTTTCAGAGAAGTTCTATTGACATCATCTACTCATTCTACGGTTTGTGAATGAAATAGTGACAGCTTTATCTTAAGATTTCTTTTAACATTATCTTGAAAGTTTTATTTTCCAATTAACACTGATTTAAAGATATGATTCAAAATGTTTTAAGGCCTAGAAGCAGCTGAAGGTTGAAAAGCTTCAGGCAGATGGATAAGTGTTAGCCAGAAGTGGTGACAAAAGCCTAAACCATATTCCTACCTCAACTTAATCCATAAATCCTTCCTACAGGGTGAAATAGATCCTCCTGTTACTGGACATGAGGCAAGAAAATTTTTTGTATATAGTCAAGGAGGAAAAGACTACGACTACTGCAACGCCAGATACATAAACGTCCTGTACACTGAAAGAACATTTTGGCTTTACCACACAGTTTGAAAAAGGACACAGCTCAGTAACCCTTCCAGCTGTTCAGCATTTTGCTATGCTTCATTCCACAGTTCAGCATAAGGTTCTCAAGAAGAAACACCTTCCATTTTATTTCAAATTCCCTTCTCCTTGGGGCCCATTTGCTTTAGCAGCTTTAGAACAGCACAACCTGCACTGCCTGGCAAGCAGGCCAATCCCAAAACGTAATGAACATGAATCTAACCTTCATTCCTTGTTGCTGTAACGTAATTGAACCACTCTTTCACGCTGGCAACTCCGTGTGGGGGGTTTTCATGGCGGCGCCTCGTAATCTTTGTGATTGTCGCCATAGGGCTTTCGAGGGCTCCACACGGTTTGGTGACCATGGTGTTATGGCCCAAGTGGAAGTCCAGGGTTTGCACGATGTACGTGGAGTGTTCGCTAGTACCTGCATTGAAGGTGTGGGCGGCGTGGGGCAAGAGGGTAAAGAAAAATGGAAAAAGCAGCTTGGTAGTGGGATTTGTCATCTCACTCTCCTCTCGCACAGGTATTAAACGTGAATAATTAGTATGCCAGTGGCGTTAAAAACGGGCATAAAGCTTGCGAACAACAGAAAAACCAAATCCTCAGTAGTCACAGACAGTAAAAACTTGTCAATATGAAGACAAATATAAGCAATAAGACCATCAAAATTCATCATACAGAAACAAAGGGCCACATAAACACAGACATACAGTGAACAAGGCAGACAGCCCACTTTGTAGGCATATTATCAGGGACATACCTAGTATATTTGAAAATGCACTTTGCATTATTCCACAGATAAAGCAAATTGTGGTAAAGATGGACAGGGAACAGATTATTATTTTAGGCAAGCTGTATATTTTTGGGAAATAATCTTGATTCACACTTAAAGAAAATTAAGTTTTTCTTTGATTTCTTCTTACGTATCAATAATTCTTAAAACTATTTAAAGGAATTTAAATAAGTGAAGAAATGGTTTAAATTACCATCTTCCCAAACTTTCTGAGCTTCTGTCCAAAATGCAATATTGGGTTCTTCAAGGTGAAATAAGGCCCATGATTTTGAGCGGAAATTAGGTCCATGAAAACAAGCCAGCGTCATATGGTTTCCATGCAGGCTCATGGATCCTCCAAATTGCATTCCATCTTCTGGCAGTGGCATCTGAAATAAGGATATATGGCACCCAGATACCATTTTCAAAACTCCTGGCCAATGGCGATGATGGGCTGCATCCAACACTGGGAAGTAAACACACAATAGGAAGAACAAACTTTAGGAAAGAGAAAGGTAAGATTGCTGCCATATTTGTATAGTTAATAAAATGTGGAATTATGAGCGATATTTTCTAATCTATTTCACTGACACTGTTTCATCTCTGTGATCTAAGGCGGTTGTAGCTTAAGAGCACCTGGACAAGCATACTTGGAAATGAATGACTCAGTGTGTTCAAACAAATTATGGTTTCAGCTCATGATTAACAGAAAGTAAGAATAACATCACACTTCCACTGCTACTCAAAGTAGAAATCGTTTTTTAGGAATTAGACTTCAAAAATAAGACTTTGAAAACGATTTCAACTCTATTGAAATACTGTGAAAACTGCAAAACAGATTTTTTTTTTTTTTTTAACAAAAATACGTATTTTAAACTAAAACTTGAAAAAAACCCATAAATGAGTTCATTATTGTACCCCAGGTCTAGTAGGGTACTTGACATACTTGCATTCTTCATTGAAAGGTTACTGCTAGCCCAAATTTGCAGGGAAAATGTACTGAAGAAACTATTTCAAGTGAAATAGGTATACTTGCACGTATAAAGTTGCTCGGATGAATTTTCGCAATTCAGACATCCTACTTGGGAAGCATAGTATTTTTTGTACCACTTACATTGCTCATGTGAGCTTCTCTCTAAGTTGTTGGCCATTGTCTTGGGAGGGAGATAAGGAACAGGTCCCCAGGTGGACAAAGCTCGCTTGCTTGTGTCAAACTGCTGAGTAAAGAACTCCTGGAGTTTCATTCCTATTTTTATGAGGTCTGGTGTAGTTGATCTTGAAATCATCACTTGGAAGATATCCCATTTCAAGTCCCCATGGACAAATATCTCGCTAGATATTAAAAACAGCAAGAACATTAGCAGTTAATCTATTTCCTACTGACAAAAAAAAAACCCCACAACAAACCAACAAACCCTTTGCTTTCTAGCAGGTGCTTGCATTTTGGTTAGCAATACCGGACAGAAGACATATAGGCAGAATTTGACCTTCTCAGACATTATACATTTTAAACACAGGAAGCAGTATTACCTTTTATCAGAGATGCTTGAGTCCAAAGCATTATACAGGTTAATCTTCCATTCATCTTGTAGTTTAAGATCAGCATTACTGAAGATTCCCATTAGGATACTGGACCCCATATAGTCAACACGTGCTTCAGTAGAACCCATGGTAATTTGAATTTTATGACTGGGCTGTTGGTTTGGGTGTTCAGAAATATGAGCTGAAATGGAACCAAAGCAATACAGAAATACAGCATTAAAGGTAAGAAAATCAGTTTTTCCAGTGATATCACAGAATCACAGAATCACTAAGGT
>NW_010536643.1:20650-23088 GCF_000687285.1 Phaethon lepturus | reverse complement strand
TGGGTGTGGGGGGAGAGGGGGCTGCTGCAGCAAAGGGTGAGGCTCTGCAGCTTATCTGGAGCCACACAATGGGCGATGCCCTTGCTTCAAAAGGGGCATTGTGCAAGCAGCGAAGGGGCCACTCACCGGGATGCAAGTAATCTCAGACGCTTCCATAAACTAATCTGGGTGGCCGCCTGGGTGCAGGGCACGTGAGCTGTCCCCATCACCCCGCCAGCCACAAGGCCCAAGGGAGACGCTCCTGCCAGACCGTGGATTTCACAATTTTCCAGGATCTTCCAGGCCAGGGACATTATCTTGCTGCTTAGAGCACAAAGAGTTGATTCATAAAACGGAGGGTGTAACCCAAAGCCCAGTGTAACCAACCAGGTCTGACCCATCAGTTTCCGTCACCCTTGGGTTTAGTTGCTAACAGCAGAGAGGGTCGTGAGTAGGTCCGCACTGGAGATGCAGCTCGCTGGTAGAAGATGCTCCAGGGAGCAACTCCAAAGAGCCAGTAGCTTTCATTAGACAACAAGGCAGTTTCCCAGGTGTACTGTGGCTCTGAGAATGGCCTCCTGCGACCCAAACCCTCTGGCCACCCCCCCAGCGCACATCACACCTCTCAGCAGGGAGATGCTGACCTCTGGCCAGCCCAGCTCACCGGACACCACGGAACCTGCAAATTGGTTTGGCTGCACCTTGCTCAAGCCCCCCTGGCCTCTGCAGGCTCAAACCTCTGCACAAGTACAGCTACCCAAGGAAAATAGACCAAATTTAATGATCTCTAGAGTAAATCTCCTAAATTTTTTCCCATCCACCTCGGGAAGAGCTCATGCAAGGTTATAAATACAGATGGAAAAAAAAGGTATGCTCCTTTTAACCCCATTAAAACATTACTGGCCACATATTTTTTGAGAAGGTGGAGAAGAAAATAGCACCTAAGAGCTGTTAATAGTTCCTAGACACAGCTATTAGCAGACGCAGCAGAACCAATTAGTTTGTTTATCAATGAGGAGAAGATTAAATCTGTGGCTATTAATGGCCCAAAAGTAATCCTTGGCGTAGATAGAGAAACATTAGAAGAGGTGATGACACTCTGCTAGATGACAAGTAATGAACAACAAAAGTAACAAATAACTTCCATGCAGTGGAGAAGCCCTGGAAAAGTAGCCTGATTAGCACCAATCCAAAAATACACATGAAAATGATACCACATCTGTCCTTCTTCATGTCATGGAAGTGCACAAGAACAACCAAAGAGGATCTGGACCTGCTCCTCAGGAAACGACCATGGGAGGGGCCATTGAGTCCATCAGGGAGTTTTCTCCAGTATCCACAGTTGTAGGCACTAAAGTCTCATGGTGCCACCACCATGGCATCATAGGCACCACTTGGAAAGCAAAGGCATGGATGACCTGGAGAAGCCCTTGGTAAAATAGGGAAGATGACCTGGTCCTCAGCCGATGCTGGAAGGCATGGGCAGGCCACCAGAGAGCAGCAGACATAGCAGAAAGTGATGGGTGCTATAACCAGCCGAGGCAGCAAGGGGGTAAAGAGAGAAACGGCAAAAAATGAAGGAATGGTTTTCACTGGCTCAGTCTGGATTTGTTCCCTGCTGCAAAGTGGTCTCATAGATTGAAAATAAATGATCAGGTCACGTACTTCTGTGTTTTCTGCCGCTGCTCATCTCTGCGACTGTGGGTACACGGTAGATATCTGCCACAGTTTCGCCAATGATAAAATTGGAGGCTGCAAGTGGTACTGCAAGAGGAAATTGAGGAACAACATACTCATTCTCACACCATGCTTTCTGCTGAGTTTAAATATGAAGCTTTGAGACCCTGTTTTCTATTTTTCTATTCTATAAAACAAATTTTACTTTAAAAGTCCCTCTTTTGCTATTAGAGTGCTTTTGGAGATTTTGGCTAATGCTGCCCTGAGGCCCCACTTTTCTCCAGATGTGGCTTGCATCTGGAGGTTCCGTTCACTCCTTCACCTTCACAGGGTGCTCCAGGCTTTAGCACTTCAGATGCCTCCAGCTGGATTGGGACCTGAGGCAGGAGCTGTGCTTTTTTCCTCCTTCCTCCTCACTCCCCCAGCGTCACCCATGTGGGAATTGGTGTTTTGCTGATGGGCACAGCTCTGCACCAAAAGACCTTTCCGAACGGGATCTGGCAGCGAATAAAAAGATAGCCCACCATTGCTCTTGAGAGTGGCGACTGCTCACAGGCATCCATCTCCCTGGCGTTATCACCAGCTACGCTGGTTATTCCTCGCTCCCAGGGTGCTCCGCCGGGGCCAGGAGGTGCCGAGGACTTGCAGAAGGGCTGACCCCCTCCCTGCTCGCGGTCAGTCGGACCCCACTGTAGCGTGCTCTGATCTCCCCTGCCAAGGCATGGGGACTACCCGGGCCGATATCACTAATTATCGCTGGGTAAGTGGATTGTTTTGAGCAC
>NW_010536643.1:0-20614 GCF_000687285.1 Phaethon lepturus | reverse complement strand
TTAAAGCTACTTGAAGGATTTGGATGCACACCGGTAACTGGTCCATAGGCTTGCCTACGGGTTCCTAGACAAGGAGGTGTAAATCCTACTGATAAGGCTTGTTAGTGTTAGGGGGCTGGGGAGGGGGAGGCGGGGGGATGTTTGGAGCCAGGCACAGGGATCTCCGGGGGCCAAGAGGGGTGAGCCCGCTGCTGCAGCCCCCTCCTCCTGCCAGGGAGCCCCTGGCCGGGGGGAGGCACTGGGGTGCTGCGGGCAGTCGGGGTCAGGCTGATTTACAGCAGCGGAGAAACCAGGGCTGCTAATTCAAAGTTGCCGCTTATCGGTGTTTAGAAAGCAAGCTCCGATCTGTTGGTTAGTGATTTGGCCTTTGCTGTAAATAGAGGGGCCCTGCGCTTCGCTCTGACATTTTTGTCCTTATTATCTTGTCTCAGCCTCCAAGGGAGGCGGGAGAGTTATTTAAGGCTGACCTCAGTGGAAGGAAAATGAACAACTCCCTTACCCCACCCTGTTTTTCTCTCTGCCGTCCTGGGTAACAACTGTTGCATTGAACTATCTGTGCGAGATACTTAGTCCTCCACCATCCCTGCAAATATTTTGTAGATCAATTCACCCTGCTGTGCCCAGAGAAAATAATCGCAGAGAGACCAAGTAGAACTAATGTCAGGAGTGAAAAAAAAGATTTTGCATCATTATCCCCCCAGGAAAACCAATGAGGATGGGCCTTGACCCCATCAGGCACTGGAGCTCACCACTGAGCCTGTCCAGTCTTGCATCACTGTGGTTCAGGTCTAATTCAAACCTGTTTTTCACATGAGTTTCAAAACCAGTTGCTCCACCTCAAGATAAACCTCGGAACATCACATACAGAAACCCATGATAGTGGCTGGTTGGAGCTGGAGGGAGTATTTTGAATTTGGGGAAATTTAGATCAAGACCCAAACCTTCTACAGTTCTGGAGGAGAGGATCTGGGGGATGTGCGAGGAGTCTGGGTGGATCCCATCCCTGTTGGGGCATAATGTGGTTTTGTGAGGCTTGCAGTACAGAACTCAACATGTGCACATGCTCCAGCTGCTCCTGGGCGATATACATTGTGTACAAGATGGTGGGAGTGAATTCGTTAACAGAGACACGAAGAAACCCGCATTTGAAGCACAGCACTTGCAAGTCTGAAAAACATCCCATCTCCAAACGCTCGTTTTATTGACCTGCCACCATCAACCCTACCAGCTGTAGAATGAGAGTGCTGCAAGGCTATGGTAGCACATCTGGGGTGCAGTCACATTGGGTTTCAAGTCTCTTACCTAATCTTTGCAAATTTCTCTATTCAGTTTAAAAAAAAAAAAAAAAAAAGGAAAAAAACCCCACCTCCTGATCAGTTTTCAAGACATTTCAGATACTTTCTGCTTTCAGCCATGCCAGAAAAATGTCAAAAGATCGCCTTTCCCCTAGAAAACCTAGCTTTTCCCAAACATTGTAATGAACAAGTGTAGGAAAACCGAAAACAAATTCCTTGCAGTGGAAAGTGCAGTACCTTTTCAGGTCCCCGGGGAAAAAAACCCAAGTCTGATTTGAGCTGGATTAGCAGTACGAATGACAGCTCAGGTCAGCCGCAGCCTTATCCGAATCAATTCCCGTCTCTGGAGGGGCGGTGCGTGTGTGCGCGCATACCTGCGGCTACAGGATTTGTAAATAATTGAGTTCTTCTGATCCGTACCATCACAGCGCAAGAAGAAAGATTTGGTCCTGAGGGGGCTGACAGAGGTTCAAGCCCCAGATCTGCCACTTAGACACTTCTTCCCAAAGCTGTTTAGGCATGTAATTACTTTTCAGGCTCTGCGCCTGGTCTGAGTCTCTCTGATTCTCTGCCTCCTTTTATCTGTCAGCCTTTTACAGGGACAAGAGTACTCCTCTACCTCCCAAGCGTGTAATGAAGATGAATTCATTACAGCTGTAACACTTTAACGAGCACTGTGAAGATACAGGGTATCCTTACAAGTCCTAAATTAGGAAACTCCCTCTCAGACAGCACTGGGGTGCCTGGAAGCACGGTCCAGACCTGTGCCAGCAATACATTAATCCACCTCTGTCCGTGATTCTGGAAGGGATTTAACCGGAGAAAGAGTCTGGCTTTCACATAAAAGCCAAGCTTGCCGCAGTGACTGGAATTAGTTTCCTTAAACATAGGAATAACTCTGGAGTAGGAAATACTTATGTGGCCTTGGGCATCTCTTCTGGTGTCCAGTCATGTGTTCCAGTTCCTGGGCATTCTGTATCCCATCCACCACTCCCACATAGATGCAGCAGATGCCTTAGGTCATCTAAAAACGTCCCTATGTTTAAGTAAGCAGGATCCACCCCTAATTACTCTTAGAAGGGTGTTCAACGCATTTAGGATTGGGGTTACATAGCCTGGTTACACGCAAACCAGACAACATTACCAGGCACAGTGCATACGCCGGCGTTCCTACGAGGCCAGCGTTACTGGAACTGAACAGAAATAGTTCAGTTCTCTCCCAATGCTGGGAGAGAAAGCACGTCGCGAAGGCAAGCCCCCCGGCATGTTACTATTTAAAAGAGACCTCCCAACTACTGTTCCATGCATAATTGTGCAATTGGTAATATCCTGGCAAAGAAAGGCTTAGATCAGCTCATCTGCAAACAAGGGACCATTTTCCACCTCCAAGTTAACGTTTTGCATGAGCGCAAGTTGCGGATCTCCTGCCATAATGGGCCCCAGGTTGGATTTTGTGTACTGCCTGCAGGCAAGACGGCCGACTTGAATCTGGACAGCAGAAGGATGCAAGAGCCAAACTCGGGATGCTAGACCAGAAATATATTTTTTTTATTCTTAATATCATGTCAGCAGCAGCACGATTCCAAAATGAAAAATAATTCTGTTTCATATTTCTTTACACAGAGAGACAGACAGACAGATCCACCCACAGCAGCAGCAGCGACAACAGCGAGAGACTGCTCAGCGAGGCACTGGGACACGCAGATATCAGAGGGCACGGTGGGGCCTGGCCCGAGGAAGGCTTTTCTCCTTTCTTCCTCCCTCACCGCCCACGCTCCATCTGCGGGAGGGTTTAACCTGGGCTGACCCATCACCTTGGCTTTCTCCAGGTCACTTTTTATAGAGGTTGCAGCCACATTTGGTGAGGTCTGGGGAAATGGCATGAAGGTTCCCATGACCCACTCAAAGGACATGAGCTCGTGCTTAGCTCTAAGCAGCTACATGATCCTACAATTTGCTCCACTGTCAGGAAAAGGGAATTTATAACATCTTTTGGTGGAGGGTGTGACTGGGTATATCCTCAAAGTCTTTTCCCTGAGCGATCTCATTCAAGACAACTCTACAAATCTGATCAGCCTTGTGCACAATGCTTAAGGGATATCTTAAGACAGAATTGAAAGCATGGGAAACATCTAAAAAGACTCAGGAAAAATCCTAAAAACAGGAATATTGGAGGGCTACAGGAAATCCCAGCAGTATCAGAGATTACAGCAGGGGCTGTGGGCGCGTCTCCAGCCCAGAGGAAGCTGATGGATGATAGAGACCAATCCCCAGTACGGGAGAGCTGATGAAGGGATACTCAAGGATACGCCGCCTCTATTAGTGGGACCGGTATGGGAAGCAGCAATAATCTGTGCTGACTGAGCCAAGGCAACATCAGGATATCAGCTGCTTCAATGGGAAAATTGTGTTTTAAAAGAGTCTAGCAAGTGATTTGAAAGAAGTTTGTCTTTAGAAAAGGAATACCATCTAGTGGCCCAAAAAGGCAATAAGGACGCGCAATGGCAATTACAGAATCAGATGAATTTAGAAAAAGAGAAGGAAGAACTGTAGAAGTAAGGAGAGGGATTAACATATATAGTGCAGTGACTCACCCTGGAGCAAGGGAGAGCTCAAAAGGGACCTGATCATAGTAAAGGCAAAGCTAAATTTAGACACTTGCAGAAGCAGATTGGGATGCAAAAACTAAAAATAACTGCTTTAGCTGCAGGAAGTGGTGGAGAGAACTGGATCGGGAGCCATCAGAGGAAGATGATTTCAAGGATGATATGGTCAAATGGGAAAAGAAAGAGGAGTTGAGAATAGCAGCATATCCCACAGACTACAAGTGCCGTCTCGGAGCAGACAGGTACGGCAGATGAAACTGGTGTAGCTGTTAAAATGAAAAAAAGTGACCCCATATCCTGCATATATCCTACCTACCAAAGCAGGTAGCTGCAGGTATGAAGCCACTGAAAGAAAGCACAAGAGTAGAGTGTAGTGTAGGACTTAAAGAAACTGCTTCAAATTTTTAATTAAATGGGAATTAAGCATGTGCTCCACCAGCTTTTATTCATTGCTCGTTGGGCACCTCCTTGATGAACATTTAATCATGCCGTCATGGGCGTTTAATCAAATTGCCCAGCAGAATGGTAAGAGAAGGATGCAATTTGCAGCATTAACATCAGTCTATAAGCTTGAGGAAGATGGAGAGTCTTTAATGAACTGATAGGGAACTGCTGAAATGTCAGCAGGACATGATACCATGTACCAACGACCCACGCCCAAGGGAGCACAGGTATCTCCATTGCCCCTGGCAGCCCCAAGGCTGAGGCAGGCTCCTTGGACAGCGGATGAATTAGGAGAGCTAGCGGCACAAATGCACCCCCACGATTCACAGCAAACTCCCATATGGCAAAATGCAGGGGAAGAAGCAATTTAGAGAGTTGCTTTCACATTAAGAGACAAAGAATATACTTTTACTTGCATCCCACAGGGCCGAGCACCTGCCCCGCTGCACTTGCGTTAGGAAAGTGTTTGAACGATGGTATCTGAGGGACAAAGAAAAGAAATTGTCTTATGTGGATGATATTCGGGGGACTGCAACTACCAAAGTAGAGGTACAAGAGAGAAGCAGCTGAGTTTTAAAATTAATAGACCAAATGGGATTTAATGTCAATTTGAATATGGCACAATTAACGCAACCCCAGGTTAACTGCTTGGGAATTTGAACTGGTGAAACAAGAAGATGGATAGATGCTAGAAAAGTTAAGCTTTCTGTGAAATGAAGATTCCCACTAATCAGTCCCAACTCTGAAGAGTGCTGGGAGGATTTAATTTCTTATGGCAGCATGTATATAACTGTGCTAGTATCTTATTGCAGCGTATCCATCTTTGCTAGTTCCAGCTGAGCATTATGGAAATGACAGAAAAAGAATCAGGAAGGCAGCTGGAGCAAAGAGCAAGACGATGCTTTATCTAACATGAAAGCAGCTGCTTGAAAAGCTCCTGCACTAAAATTCCCAGTCAAAGGAAAATTATTCATAATAAGAATTTCAGCATGAGCTGATTCTGTGGGAGCAGTACTGTTACAGAAAAATAGTGAAGGAAGATGGATACCAGTAGCATGAAAGTCCTCCCTTCTCCAAGGGCTGGAACAAAATTTCCCTGGCCATAAGAAAGCCTGGTTAGAGGCAGTCTGGGCTGTGATGGTCTTTGAGGCTTTCACCCTTGATAGTCCAGTTGTACCTCAGTCTACTCATACTCTGCTCTTAAGCACAAAGAGAAGAAATGGATATTAATGTGGATATCCTTTTAAAGGAAACCAGTAACAAACCAAAGGTATTGTGTACTCACAGGAGTGCTAAATTTGAACAGGGAGGAAAAATAATCCAAGATACTCCTATTAGTGGAATGAGGGAACAAATAGTGGGGAAACCAGAGAAAGGATCATGCCAAGGAGCTTACAGGCTGTCAGTAAAAGATAAACCCCTCTGCACAATATCTCTCTACAGATAGATAGCTACTATACTGATAATAGAACAAAATACTGGATGCATGATAGGGAGAAAGGCGAAGGCAAGCACATAATGGGACACCCATGAAGAAAAGAGGAGATTTATTTTACAAGCTTAGAGGGAGAGTGGGAATAAAATATATGTAAAGAATGTTAAAGTATATGGGAAGACTGAAAGTAATGCTGAGAAACAATTTAGTGAGCAAGTAGATAAATTGACTCAGAGTTTGTTTACTGCAGCCCCAGCCAGGAACCAGCTAAAAGAGAAGATTGGATGGATACTGTGGCCAGCTGAATGACAGCAAGTTATCTTGGACTGTCATAATCAGTTTACATAAAGGAGTACAGGGTACTCTGAAAAAGAGTGCAAAGAATTTATATTTGGCCCCAAATGAGGCAAGAAATAGAGGACATAAATAAAAACTGCATAAGGTGTGCAATGATGCAGAAGTGGACTAGTAAAAGAAAGCTACCAACTCTACTGCATTGGCTAAACCAAGGACCTTGGCAAATACCGCAAAGGGACCATCCAGATAAACCGTTACAAATTAAAGCAGGGTATAAGCATCTCTTTGTCACCACGAATATCTTTCCAGGATGGGTTGAGGCTCTTCTACCTGAAAGGAATACAGCTGCTGGAAGTGTAAAAATGCTGTTAAAGAGTCCATAGGTATGGAACAGCAGCTGAGGTAGGATAAGATGAAGAGCGGGAGGGGTTGTAAGTGAAGTAACTCGAGCCTTAATGAGTAACCTGGGGATTAAGCAAGGACTGCATATATCCTACTACCTGCAATCCTCCAGACTGGTAGAAAGAAATGAGTCAGACTCTTAAAAATAGACTAAAGAAAATTGTAGGACAATATCCATAATGATGGGCTGAAAAGTTAACCTCAATATTAGTAGCTTTAAGAAGCAGTGACAGGTTAGGGACTGGTTTACAACCCTGCCATATTTGTTTGGATAGCCCATTCCTTGGTGGCCCTATGTCCAAGACCCTAAAATATTAGGGCAGGATAAAGAAGAAAACAAGGCTCAGGCAGAAGAAGCAACATGAGAAAAATAGGTAAAATGAGAAAGGAAGAATCGAATTCATATATGGCTTATGAAATAAGGGGCTAAGTAATGTATTTTAAAGTATTTGAATGTAATTTAATGCATTTGAAATCAGATAAAAAGGAACAAGCCTTAGAGACAAAATGGAAGGGGACCTATTATGTTACTAATTAGGATAATTCCTCTAAGATATTAAATAGATGAGAGCAATGGTAAATACAAACAGGTTCATGTTTCTCAGATGTCCCCCTAAGGGGCCAAAGAATTCTGGAATCTGTCATGAATTTGTCAAGAACACAGACACAGAAAATGCCCCAAAGAGGAACCTCCGGCGCCTGTTCAGCCTGAGCCCCCGCACTCACAGCACGCCGCAGCACAACCTCATCTCTCGGAAGTAAGGAGGTGCAGCCTGTGTGGGGTTTACCTCCCATGTGGCTGCAGTAGATCTGTTTATATGCTTGCATACTAACAGGTTTATGCTTCGAGTCTTGCTTATTTTCTATTTTCGTAGGGCAACAGATTTTACTACAGCTCCTTGAACAAGCAACAGCTGACAGAGTCATGGAGCAGCAATGCAAACTCCGAGGCAAGGCAGAGGAGTTGAGGGCTCTTGCAGTTGCAAGGATTTTTAACTTGGCTTTTCACTCCATATTAATAGCTTTGGTCTTTTTATAAATTGCATTAATTTCAGACATTTAACAAGGCAGATAATGACTGTGAAGTGCTTTGGAGAACTAGAGGCGACCACCTTCAGACCTTTATGGGTTTTGAGGCCAGACCAGAAAGCGAACTCCTCCACAGAAACTCCCTGCATGTTCCTGATCAGGAGCCTGGTGTCGTTGCAGGGTTTGCAGCATCCTTGCTGCATTTGTGGGCAGTAACCCAGGAGCTGGAGACTACCAAAGGAGAGGAGGAACAGCGACCTGCAGGCCAGTAACATGGCATTGCTATTGCTAACAAGGCCATAAGGTGTATAACTATTCATTGTTACATCTTGCCTGTTTGGAGTTTTATTTTCTTTATTTTAGTCCATTTTACTGGAGTCACCAATAAGATTTTCATGGCTAGATAGCTAACCTATGACCTAATCTGCCTTAGTCTTGCATAGCTTGCTCCAGCTATTTAATCTAATAGTAATAAATTAAGACCCCAAATTAAAAATTGTTACAGCTCTTAAGGGAGCCTTAGGAGTTACTGCTTAAGGTCTAGATCCACCCAGATTGGGAAATCATAGCTGAAGCTTTGGAAAAAGTGCTCTAAAATGACAATAACTGAATGAACTCAGTAGTTTTATTCTACGGGTCAGTCCTCCGAGGAGGTACAACTTGAGGAGAAGCAGCTAGCCCTAGTGTTGAACTGCTGATTTCAGTAAAGGCCTAAAAGGAGGAATTTAGGAGGGGTGTCAAATAAAAAAGGAAACAGAAAGGAGGGATTGAAGCAGGTGGGAGACTAAGTGCTGTCAGTAGCTAAGTAGTTAAAATTTGAGAGAACTGGGGGTTAAGCATATGTATGTGAAGATCTGAAATAGGATAAACTGTAATGGATTGTAAACTATTATGACTGAGCCACAGTAGAATTAACACTGGAGAGTGATGGTATATATAAATATTGGAGGATACTTACACCTAATAGCCAAAACTTAAATGCCAAGCCTCGCATTTCTTTAAAGAGGAAATTATAAAAATCATATATAGTGTATAAGGATGGTAAGTCTATTCAGAAATGTTATAACTGATCATGCAAGCGACTATGTGTAATCCTCCCCTTCGCTGTCCCCCACAGCTGTTTAGCTGCCTCCACGCATCCCAAGCCCAGCTCTGATACTGCACAGCTGCATAACCTTGGGCCAAACTTCTGAGTAAACCGCTAAGTTATGAGACAGCCTGCAAGAAGATAAGAAGGGCAAAGGCAGGGGGAGGAAAACCGAGAGCTTTGGGTCAGATCAAGCCATTAATATCTACAGCGAAAGCTGGATGAAACTGAGTTTGAGCATCCTAACCATACATTACCTTCCTCAGAAATGGCCAGCAATAGCACTAGTCACACACCTGAGCTACATCAGGTGGCAGTGATATTGGGATATCTAAGAACAAGACAAGACTGCACCTGTGTAATAAACTGGAAAAGTGAAATCAGGTGAAATCCTCCTAAGGACTGGCAAACTCAGGGCACCAGTGGCCCCACTCTAGTCTGCAATAACCAATAAACTCAGGACACCAAGAGGCTGCCAAGGCTGCCCAGGGCCACCAGCACGCAGGAGCATCACTAGCTGTGACTACTATCTGCTGTGAAGGATGGCAACTGGGCTCTTGAGCACTCCCTGCTGTGGGAGCTGTTAAAAGCAGGCTTAAAGGAGGTGCCCATGCTCTGGTCTGGGGTGGCCAGGGCTTGCTCTGTGGTGCTTGTGCTGGGGAGGATGCAGGTAGATCAGGGCTGCTCTATGCCAGACAGGCAACTCCTGGCTTAGATCAATTTAGAGGTCCAGGGGAGCTACGATGCTTATTGCAGCCTGGTGGGGTGGTGCAGCTCAAATGTTCGTGCCTAAGCATCCCCCTCTGCTAGAAGCTGAGGGGAGGCTGGGAGCTGAAATTTCAAACCTCGTAGGGTTGGTTCAGGCAGAAAAGCCTCTAGAGCAGCTCTGCATTTCCCCAATGTACGAGGCTGTAAGAGGCAGGAGATAGTGGGGACTGAGGGTCCCTCATGAAGCAGCTGTAGGAGTTGCCTTGGGGATAAAAAAGCAGATTAATTTATTCTATCAAACTGCGAAAAATAGATTTTTTTCTTTCTCTTTTTTTTGTTTAATAAAGACACTTTTCTCCTCTTCCTTGCACCCAAGAGCCTAGCACACAGCTCTTGACTTCGTCATTGCAGCTTGGCCATGGCTTCCACAGCTTTTGGACTGTATTAAGCCTCTTCCAGCACTCAACAGAAAAGCAACCCAAAAAGCCAGCAGACATGGAGTCCATCCCTCTGCCTTCCTCCAAGCTGGCCCTACATACAAAAGTAAAAAGCTGTTGGGGTCCCGTGGTGACAGGCAGTGGTGCAAATATTTGGAGAAGACATGTAGGATTTATCAGCTGGGAACTAGGCAAGGGCAGAGCAGGCGGTTTTGGCGCTGCAAGGGAAGACGGGAAGGAAAGAGCCCAGTTCTTGTATTAACTGATAACATTGAGCGCATTAATCAGCGAGTGAAGCTCATCCCTTACGCTCTCCAGGGAGTGACAGATCATCTGAGGGCTGTCCAGAAGCTCGACGCTGTGGGTGTAGGGCTCGTATTTCACTGAGAAGGGCCGCTTGATGTGTGCTGCATAGCTCCTGCAAAGAAAGGGTGCAGAGGGCTTGGTACAAGAGATGGGTCCTGAGTCTCTCTCCTGCCCATCACCATTTACCCAGATCACAACAGGTTAATGCCTCCTTTAGGCAGAGCTTCTAGGTTAGCACAGAAGCTCTGGTTTCCCACCTCTCCAGCTCCACAGGGCTATAGCAGTAGTTGAGATCCCTCCGGTTCAGCAAAGGAAGACCATGAGTTGGACTACGGGTTTCTATGAGCTAAACATACGGGCTTGCATCAAACTGGAGGGTACACTGAACTGGTCGCCTCCACAGCACCCTCTACTTCAATTTCTTTTTTTCTTCTCAAAAATGCCAAGGAGATTTAGAAGCTAATTGCAGGGAAAGCCCATGGTATTATAGCATTATATTCCTAAATCCTTTCTGACATTCATTTATTGACTAATCTCTGCTTGTGGAGGGGGAAAACTAGCTGCAAGCCGTATTAAGGATGGATTTGACAGGCAGTGGCTCAGGCCTGGGCAAGAGGATGGGAATAGTATCATCAGAGCCATACGCTTGAGCGAAGTCGACTACTGTACCCAAAGCCAACTGTAGTCTGTAACTCAGTGATGAGCCTGAATTTACTCAATACCTCTCAAGAGCAAGACCTTGTTAATACCTTTCTAATGGAGAAGTACATGGTCAAGTAAAAACAAATCAAGGGTAAATTTTCCCCAAAGTTGCTCATGTTCACCTCCAACACTAAGATTTTAACACTTGACAAGGTAGGGTTGTTTTTCTTTAGTGGATGTGTAAATATGGAGCTGGGAATCTATATTTAGGTACTCATGGCTATAGTCTCATGCTGGAAAGGCCTGAGAAGATGAGGGGACAAAACAGCACTAGCAACAGGCATGCTCCTCTCTTCTGTTGAGGCTTCACCCTTTACCTCCTGAATTGCTTAGCTTAGGGTACCCTCTTGTGGCTACCGTGGGTCTATTCTGGTGCAAGGCTCGGGGAAGCACATCCCTTTCTCAAGACAGGTACTCGTCTGGCTGGTACTGCACACCGCGGGGAAGCCTAGGCTTGAATTGCCGGGGTTTAGGGGAAAACACCAGACAGAGCCAAGAGGCAACATGGTCAAAGCAGCAGGCCGGCGCTTGCAGGGCAAGAAAAACAAATGCAAATACAGGCGCTGTCTGCATACTCACATTGTCCACCGCCTAAAAGATGTGGCTTATCTCAGTTCTAACAGGCAAAGTCCAGCTCATCTCCCTTATTAATGCTACCAGCCACAGTAATGACTCGTAGCAAAGCTGCTAATGGTGAGAAACTTGCCCTCCAACACGGGTGTGCTCACTTGGCAACTTTTTGAAGTACACAAGTACAACATGAGTGCCTGGAAGGGCACCGAGGGTGTGTGTCCACCCCAGAAAACTGGTGGAAAGTTTTCTTTCTGGGAAAAGAGGCTTTTCTTGAGGGGTAACACTAATAATCAGATCCATGGTGGCAGCTGCCAGTAATGTAAAAAATACAGATATTTTAATGTTTTCACCTCATAGAGTAACATCTATGTGGTCTCTGAGCTCTTTAAAGAGGATAGTTGCAGTGCTTGTCACTGTCAAAACCTAATCTTGGCTGTGTATGTGGTGTATTTTTCCTTTTTAAATACAAGGAAATGACTCATTAGGCAACAGCTGGGCTTTTTTTAAAGCAGCCTAGTGTGTGTGAGAGGATGGCCTCCCCAGGTGCTTGCTTTTGAGCAGCTGGACTCCAAGTTGTATGAACGGTGCAAGTGATGGTAATAAAAGCAGAAGTTGAAATAGTTGAAAAGTCCTGGCCATGTTTTTTCTATGAAATACCCCACTTGCAGGAACTGCAAAGTCATGTACATTGTATAATACTTCATCTCATCCTACCTCTTTCCTAAGTTAAGATAAAATAGTATAAGCAAAGTTTTCCTATGTCAGTCAAATGTTAAAGGACTGAGCTTTCCTCCTGCGGGCAATTCTGGGTATGGCCAAGAAAATGCTCTTCCAAACAGATGTCTGTGGGTAGAGCTGCCTCCATCCTATTTGTAGTCCCATGGAATGGAGAAACCCAATTACACACTCTGGGGTCTGCGAACCCATGTTAAGCAGCCTAGGAGGCAAAAGTTCCTTTTTTCCCATGGATAAATCTATCTATGTCAAGCAAATCTTTTTTTGTTTGTGTACGAGCTACTAACTATGCCTGGGGTTTTTTTGCTGGCTGAATGATAAATAGATAAGCTGCCCAGCAGCTGCTCAGAAAGACAAACATTTTTCTGCATCCTAAATTCAGAGAATGCCACCATGTTGAGCAGCTCTTCACCCGTCTCCTAAAACTTTCACTCACAGAGCAAACTTTTACATGATGCAGAAGTGCATGTTTCAGAAGGACACCTGCTGGCAACATGCTCCCATGAAGGACAGCCAGTACCTGACCTCTATCACTTGGCCATTCTGCAGCAAGGAAGGGGTCCTGGTGGGTGGTTTGGGTATCCAATTTCTGGACCGCAAGCCCTCTGTTACATTGCCCGGCCTCTCCTGGGAACTGGAGATAGTCTGTAACTCCTTCCTATGAGAACTAGGTAGACACACTAGTTTTGTCCCTTCTCTTGCTCCCTCAGTCTTGCCTCCAAGAGTGCCTCCCAGTCCATCCCACTCCTCTGCACCCATGCCCTTGAGTTCAGCGTATTTTGGGGGGGCTCTTGGGTGAATCCGAGGGACTGAAGTTGGACCCTGTAGGAACTGCAGAATCACTTTACTTTGAAAGACCTGACAACAAGTTTCCATAGTACTTCTGAGACCTTGAACTGAACGCAGCCATGGTGTCAAGCCCTGTTTCAATATACTACAGCTTCATTTCCTTCTGTTTGGGTCTCTCTCACTGCCCAGTCCTACCTGAGTTTACTTTTGGCATCGCTGAAGCTCTCGGACACAAAATATACAGGCTGGTAGTTCTGGTCCTGGTAGGGCTGAACAGCAGCAGCATCGGGGTCAAAGTCCCGCACCTCTGGTTCATCTGACAAGGAGTGCTATGGACACAACAGAAAAATGCCAGCATGAAATTAAGGGGATTGGAGAGCACATATGTTAGACAGAGGTGGAGAACAGATTGGATAAAGTTGAGCTGTGCAGAGGAAGAAGGTTTTTTGCTGTGTAGGGTGTAGAGCAGAGAGGCAAGTTATGCTGGGACTTACTATGAGCTCCCCGTAGGAAGACAGGAGCCCGGCTCCATAGGCTTTGACTATTCCGTTCTGTCTGCAGAGCCCAAATTCCACCGTAAACCAGTAAAGCTGTGAAAGAAGAAATTAAAATGGATAGGGGACACAGCTCCTCATCTTCATCTCCTTGTCACTTCTGAGCCCTTGCATCACGGCTGGGGTCTGGGGTTGGTTAACTGACTGGGTGCCTGGCACTTCGTCCCTTCTCCTTACCCTGCACTCATTACTGCCGGAGCAAAGTTCCAAACTAAGTTGCTGGCACGCCGGGACAGATGGAAACTGCGTCCCTGGGCTGGTCCCCTACTCACCCGGCTGCTGTGCGGTGCTGCTGCTTGGTGCCCCTGGAGCAGGATAGGTCACCTTGCTGGGGGAGAACCAAAGGCAGCAGATGTCAGTTAATCCTATCCCAAAGAGTCCCAGCAGTGCTGTTGTTAGAAATATGATACTTGATGATACTCTAGTGTCCAAGAAAACTGGGTTAATGTGCAAGCAAGCTCTGCTGTTTAACTGATCTCCTCTCTGCACAGTCATCATGAAAGAGCAGGGCTGGAGCAGCTTGGGTAGGGGTTCTGAGCCTGCAAACCTGGGGAGACCAGGCTGGACCAGTCCCCTTGATATAGCAGAAGTGCTGCTGGGCGGGTTGGGGTCCCCACCTAGCAAAGAGGAAAACTTACCGTTGCGAGTTTCTCAATTTCTTCATCAGTTGCTCCCAGAGAGGCCAGCCCAATGTCCTGGGAAGAGAAGGGAAGGAGCAAATGTCAAGATAGATTTGGTCTGAGGGCTTTATGTGTCGATTTCTCTGTTTTACTGCCTTGAGCCAACAGACATTGTTGCCCTGCACTGTCATGCATCTGCTGGGGCTTCATTGTACTCAGACAAAAAACACTTTGCTGCAGAGTCTGGTATTTTTTCTCTGTATTAGGATCCATCACTGTATTAGTCCATCACTAGGGCTCCTGAACATTGTGTTTAATGTATCATGTTTAAAATAAATACTAGAACAAGAAGGGCTTAGGCGGTGAGACTGGGGTCGGTTTCGGTTCCCACATCGTGTCCTGCCATTTCAGGGGTGAGGAAGCAGATGACCACCTTACCTGAGAGAACTGGGCAAATGTCTTGTCGGCCAGCATCGGGACGTGCCCCAACAGCTCATGACAGCAATCCCTGCCAACGCCCAGGGAGAAAGGAGGAAAACAGAATCAGCAGTGGACAGAGTTTGTCCGTTAGGGAGAAAGGTTAATTGCTGGCCAGGTGGGATGTCTGAGCAGGAGAAGCCATGGGGCTGGGCGATACTCACGGCTCGGGGGAGTGCATGGGTGAGGACGCATGGCGGATGTACTGTGTGCACTGGAAGACTCGGAAGGCCAGGCTGGCGAGGAAGTCCCGCGCTGACAGCAAGCCAGCCACCGGCCGGAGCTGGAAGCCGGTCCTCTCTGAAACAGCACATACCGTCTCTGTGGGGGTGCATGGCCCATGGGATGTGCTGGCGTGCCGTGTTCCCAGCACGGACAGCAAAAGCATCAGTACTGGAAACTAAAGGGCTTCTGCTGTGCCAAGCCTAATCTTTTTGCTCCTACTAGGAAGCAACATCTGCTCTTTAGGTGCTCTGTGGATCATTTGACTATGGGCTTGACCTTCAGTTGCAGCCCAACCGTGTTTAGCTGCAGTCCCCATGGCTGGGGTCTACAGGTCTGTGGGCAATGCACAAGCCTCCACCAGCTCTCCTCCCAAATCTCAGCTGACATGCTCCTCCTTTGGGTTTCCCAGCTGTAGCTGCCACCACCATGCTGGAGCCCTGGCAGACCCTGGACCTGGGTCCCCCTAGGCTTGTACCCACCTTTCAGGAAGCGGGAGACCTCCTCTAGCTGAGGGATGTTGTTCTCACTGTAGCCACAGAATTTCTCCAGTAAACTGAAAGCTTCAAGGTACTCCTTGCAGGCATGGGTGGGGTACAGGCTCTTTAGGGTGCTGTATACCTCCTTCCTTCAGGACAAAAGGTTACAGACATTCAGCGGTTTGATGCGTCTAGTCTTCTCCTGTCCTCTGGTTATATACTATCAAGGACTCATGCCTCTAGGTTTCTCGTCCTTTTGCCTTTCTCCACCACTAGGTCTATGTTTGTGTGCATTGATAGGGGTGTGTAAACATACAGACACACACTCAGATGAGCCTGCAAAGTCAGCAGTTGTATCTGCACAGTCCTATTTCTGACCTTGAAGGTCAGAAGATTATATAAATGGTATTAACTGGAATTAAAACATTCCCTGTAGGTTAGCTCCTGAAGTTGCACTATGAAGACAGTCAATATAACCAGATGACCTTGTTTAGGAGCCTGTGTACTCAGCTTGTATGAGCTAGTCTTGTTTTCAGAGACACTCCTGCAGCAACACTCCTGGAAATAATCATGTTCAAGGATGCATTTTTTCCTAAGTGAGGCCAGCAAGGTACCATGCAGATATTCACCAGGCCTCATACTTCTTTCTGCAGCTATGATAACTGCCCTTTGCTTGGAGTCTGCTGCTAAGCCAGGTCCCCTTAAAGAAGTGGGACTCTAAATTATCTACCTTGCTCTCTGGGGATGCTCCTTTGGAGGAAACTCCTGGGGGCTGCAGCATGAAAGTGCAGCCCCAAAAGAGGAGGAGACAGACCATCACTGTTTTGGAGGTCACTTGCTCTCCTGAATGTGGTCCTTACCATAAAACGCTGTGCAATGAGTTACTGTTTTTTATAACAAGCCATTAAGTAGGATGCTTGTACTCCTGACACATTTTTCAAGAGGTCATGTCCTAACCATTTAGGTTTTGATTCCCAGCTCCTAGTGGTGAAGCCAATAAAGGTCACAGATTAAATAAGCGCTTACCAGGTAGCGGTCTCTTCTGCCGTGTACTCCACATGAGGGATCGGGTCCCCACTGCAAGGCAAACACACTGTTACTGACAGCAGTAGAGCACAAGCCAGGCTCCTCTTCCCTTTGAGAAGGAAGCACTTTGGAGAAGCTCTGCATCATGTTGATCAATCTTCTTTAAACCAAACAAGGGGGTGACAGGAAAGACAAAGCCTTAGTACCCGGTCATTTGTACAGGCGCAACAAATACATAGACACAGAGTAAAAGCATTAGTCTAGCCAGAGGTTATAAATGAACAAGGGATGAGCAAAAGCTTAGCAGGCATACTATTTTCCAGAAAAAAAAAATGGTTTTCACTAGAAAAAATTGAAACTTTGTGTAAAAATAAATTAATTTCATGTGCCTGAACTTCAGGGGGCTGATGGCTGCAAGAAGCAATCAGTGGCTCGGAAATAAAAGCAGCTAATAAGGAAAACTAGATGCATTTTAACTGCAGAAAAATATACTGTCAGTAAGATTAAGGATGGCAAGAAAAGAAAATCTTAACATCAATGTAAGTGGGAGCTAAAGAAGACTGACACTTTTGCCTTTTCCGCATCATAATTAGCAATTTTATTTCCTAAATTCTTCTGTTCTGTATATATATTCACATATTACAGCAATAAACCATAGTTCCTCTTCCATTAATAGCCTGACGGGATACTACACAGTGGCTGATAAATGCTACCCTGCAGATGAGATGTGAGAGAAGACATCTTTGGATGAGAGAAGACATCATGTGAGATATGGACATCATCTTAGGACAGTATTTTTTCCTGTGTCCCTCAGGACTCTCTTGCTGGCACAGTGCCTTTCTGTGCATTCAGTAGTAGTACAGGATAAAACATCAATGTTATATTCTGGGCTTCAAATCTGCCAAGAACATGAAACCTAAGAGAGCAGAAAGCCATGCTGGGATCACACTGGTTGCAGGGGTAGCTCAAGAAGACGACACATATAACTTCCATAGCCTGCTTTCAGCACAGCTTGCTGCAGAAATTTACATTTAAAGTCCTGCTCAGAAAGGGAGACGCTACAGTGTAAGGTGTTTTACTGAATAGTATCTAGGGAATATTTTACAAACCCAACTAAATAATAGATCTCTCTTTGATGTTGCAGTGAAGAGGCTGAATGCTATAACTGCCTGTATCAGAACAGGAGTATTAAGTAGGAGTACAAGAGATACTCTTAAATCTATATAAGACAATGATGAGACCATTACTGGAATCTATTTATCAGAAGGAGTTAGGAGGTGAATCATTTAGTATATAAATACCCTCATAGCAAAAAAACCTTGACAGCAGAATTCAATCTAGCAGATGAAAGGCATGTATTATCCATTGCTAAAGCTATAAAGTTCAGTTTAGAAACAAAACCCACATTTTTTCACAGCCAGGATAATGAACCATTGGAACAAGATTTCTGAGCATGTAGTAGCTTTTTCAGTACTTGAAACACTGAGGTCAAAACTAAATGTCATTCTAAAAGAGATGCTACATTTCAAAATTAAGTTTGAGGTCTGAGTGGTGTGGTTGACACACCTGAGGAACGGGATGCCATCCAGAAGGACCTCGACAAGCTTGAGAAATGGGCCTGTGCGAACCTCATGAGGTTCAACAAGGCCAAGTGCAGGGTCCTGCACCTGGATTGGGGCAACCCCTGGCCTCAATACAGGCTGGGGGATGAAGGGATTGAGAGCAGCCCTGCAGAGAAGGACTTGGGGGTACTGGTGCATGGAAAGCTGGACATGAGCTGGCAACATGCACTCATAGCCCAGAAGGCCAACTGTATGCTGGGCTGCATCAAAAGAAGCATGGCAGCAGGTCGAGGGAGATGATTCTGCCCCTCTACTCTGCTCTGGTGAGACCCCACCTGGAGTACTGTGTACAGCTCTGGAGCCCTCAGCACAGGAAAGACATGGACCTGTTGGAGAGAGTCCAGAGGAGGGCCACAAAAATTATCAGAGGGATGCAACACCTCTCCTATGAGGACAGGCTGAGAGAGTTGGGGTTGTTAAGCCCGGAGAAGAGAAGGCTCTGGGGAGACCTTATTGCAGCCTTCCAGTACTTAAAGGGGGCTTACTTTTTAGCAGAGCCTGTAGCAATAGCACAAGGGATAATGGTTTTAAACTAAAAAAGGGCAGATTCAGACTAGATAGAAGGAAGAAGTTTTTCACGATGAGGGTGATAAAACACTGGAACGGGTTGCCCAGAGAGGTGGCAGATGCCCCATCCCTGGAAACATTCAAGGTCAGGTTGGACAGGGCTCTGAGCAACCTGATCTAGTTGAAGATATCCCTGCTCATTGCAGAGAGGTTGGACTAGATGACCTTTAAAGGTCCCTTCCAACTCAAAGGTTCTATGATTCTATGGAACTATACATGGCTTTTGTTATGCAGGAGGTTTATTCTGGCTTTATCAATGTATGACTTAATGACCACAGACATTTTTTAATTAAGAAGAGACTGGAATACATAAAGAGAAGAGGGACACAAAAAGAGCTGGCAAGGCGGAATGGGGAGACAAAGCATAAATGCAGATTGCACAATGACTCCCCAACAAGTTGCACTGACATGGCATTATCCCTACATAGATGTTAGGAAAGAGACTTACTGCTTATAGTGAAAAGCAATTTCTGCTATCGATTTCCTTCTTTGGCGATACTCTTGGTCAGAGTAGCCCTGTGATAACAAATAGGAACAGAGACAGGATTTTTAAACAGTTACTAAAATTTCTCACCCATCAAAGTTCATAACTGGCTGGAGAAACTTCTCTCATGGTGGTGACTGCACTACAATTCCCTGATCAGCTGCACTAATAGGTGTTCTCCAGCTCCCTGCTTCTGAGGGAAGACTCAGGACTCCAGCGTGAGGATGTTCCCACACAGACTAACTCACCGGGTGATCCAGATCCAAGTCAGGGTCAAACTTGGTGACTAAATGGTGGCATTTATCCAACTCACAGATTTTTCTGGGAAACCAGTGAACTGTGGGGAGAGAGAAAGAGAAAAACTGGCTATGGAAGTGAAGATGGAGCATCTGCTGCTGAGAAGGGGTTCTGAGGTTGAATAATATACATACGACTTGGTGTACTGAATGCATACACACAACAAACAGCACATGACACAGCTGTGCCTTCCAGGCAGTAGTCTCACACTCTGAATGCTCTTGTCCTAGAGTCAGGTCTAATGCCACAATCTGCATCTCATGGCTTCCCTGCCCATCTCTCAGAGAGTATTTTGTAACAAAAGTAAAGAAGATGAAAATTGGATTTTACTTAAAGATTCTAGAATTCACATTAAAAACAAATCCAGGTTGTAGAGCCATCACTGCAGATCTCTAGGGATATTTTACAATAAGAATCACCCTGTCTTCACAACAGGATGGCATGGGGAGTGTCTTGTAGTTTAGGGATGGGTCTGTACAGAGTTCCTGAGACATACGTAGGAAACTACTTTACATATAAAACACTGGAGTAGGGATGGAGAACTCTGTAGGAGAGGTGTGAACAAAGCATGAAATGTGATTTCCTATTTCTTTTTTTTTCAATCTGGCAGCAGAAGAATGGGCTATGGACTCTGGAGTCTGTTGCGAAATGGACAAGGAGGGAAGTGGCTTTCAGGACTCAGGTGTCCCTGAGGCCCTGTCATTTCTGTTTTGCTCAAATTCAGCATACAGCAGCCCTTCTCCTTTTCTGGGAATAACAAAGTCTCCAACCTGTTTCTACAGCTGAGCCTCTCTGCAAAAGTCAAACAGTTCATAAGTTCCTTACATTTGTCTTCCTTAGTGGTCCTCACGTCTTCTGCTACCCTCTTGATGGAGCTAATGAAAGTATTGAGGTCAGAGCTGTGGACTTCACAGCGCACAAAGTACTCCAGTTCAGCGGTCCCTTCACGGGGCTTTCGGCTAAGCCTGGTCTCCAGGTGGTGAATTTTAGCTTCAAATGTCTTTTGGGACATGGAAAAGGAGAACAAAAACATTAAACAACACTTGAAACACCTGCTGGTACTTCCCAAAGATGTTCATATGGATACATTTGGATGGACTCCCCCTTGACATCTTTCTTTTTTTTTCCCCCACTAGGATAAACACAAGTATCCATTAATTCCACAGTTTTTCCTTCTGGACCCACAACCAGTGGGGCTGGTCAGTAACTACCAACATAAGACTTCCACAGTGGCAAAAAAGATCGTAACAAGAGGGGAAATTGATGTGATGAAATGCCACTTCCTGTGACCCCTTTTCCTTTAATCCCTCACTTCAGGCAAAGGTGCTTTTTTGCTGGGGCGAGGGTGGGGAAGGGGCTGGCGATGATGTCGCAGGGCGGGCGCTGCCCAGGCGCGGGCAGGCGGCGCGGCGCTGGCCGTG
>NW_010536642.1:0-7611 GCF_000687285.1 Phaethon lepturus | reverse complement strand
GTAGTGGTTAGTTGCCACTTGGAGTTAAATGATGACACGTCCTCTGTACTTGTTACGGTGTGAAGCCATCTGCTTAGAAGATGTGTAGCCATACTCAACACGGTATTGTAGATAAGGTTTTATACCTTTCCTAATAATGACACTTTCCTAATAATGCACAAATAAACTTTAGTTTTATTGGAAATGTTGTGGGAAATACTTCTCTTTCTCATGTGGCACCACACTGCTGGCTCATACTCACACTGTGATCCATTTAAACCCCAAGATTATTTTTTCTCCATTTCTAACTAATGACAATGGCAACTTATAGTGAAAATGTTGTTAGTTTCTAGGTGCACTCTTGCATACGATATCTTTTTTATTATTTTGGTCCCCAAGAACATCCAATTCTTCCTTTGATTCCCATTTCATTGGCAGAAATGTAACGGGAAACTGTGCAGAAAGTTCTTTCATTAAAAGAGTTGGGGAAACACCACTTAGCTTGAGTGATGGAGCTCAGTTTGATCTTGGAGACACTGTAGTAGCACAGATAGAAAATGAGAAGAAAACGTTTTGCAAGGAAGACCCTGAGGCAGATGCTGCCCAGTATATTCTAACCACTAAAGCAGATTTCTGAATGAACAAAGTGCACTGGCCTGCTCATTGCTTTTTTGTATTTCATAAAATCAGACCATTTCATAAATTCAGTCCATAATACTGAAAATTTTAAAGTTCAATCACAAAATGCAGAAGTAGGATATGGAGTTTACAAGTTTTTTTCCAGCTCCTCAGAAGAAGTAGGGAGGTTGCTTCAAGAGGCTCCTCATCTTGCCTTTCAGACCTGAATTCTGTCTCCTGTTATGCCAATTTTATTTTACCTGAACTACTTATGACACTTTTAGTAAATCAATCTGATGGATAGGTGCTCAAATTTGCCCTTCTTTATGTTGGATGAAATGGGGTTTTTTGTAACTTCATGTCTCTGAAAGACAGGCATTTTAAAGGCAAAAGCTGATATAATCTCTTGTACCTCAGGTTAAGTTGATTAGGCCCTAATGAAAGGCATCAGTCTCGTCTCTTCCCCAAAAGACCTGGCTCAAAACTCCTCTGTCCTACAGCCTAGGGTACTTTGCTGCAGGGAATGTGTAGTCTAATGTCTCACTGCAGGTAAAGGTAAAGGAAACAAGAACGCTCCAGAAACCACTGTTGCATTACCCCTCCTCTGGAGAGAACAAAAGCGGAAAGTGCAGTAAGAATAAACAAGGCATATACGGTCCTGCATGATCCTAAATCTGAAAGAGCTGTGGAGTGACTCAGTCCTAAGCCCACAACCAGTTTTGTGAAACCAGCCTGTCATGCTATGACCCATGTAATTTTCCTGAAGCAATGGTTGGTCATGTGTGAAATACCAAGCTAGTAATATGCACTGTTCTTTTATAAAGGGGAAAGGCCAGAGCTACAAAAACATCATCTCTTAGCAAGAGATTATATCCTTTTCAAGACCTCTGCCACTCCAGGTGAATATCCTGGAATAACTAAGCAATAGTTTAGGCTATGTACATAAAAAGATTTCTGCTCTCACAAAGGTATAAGGTGCTGGGGAATGTATTAGGTTATGCTTCACACGGTTAAAAACCCCACTAAATAGGATTTTATCACGTTGTGAGTTGAATTTCTGTTATTTCGTAACTGAAAGGCTGTGCTTTTGCCGGGTCAATTGGTATCCTTTTGATCAAATGATCACTGATAGTTTGTGAAGTCTAGCACTGCAATGCAATTGTTGGCTGGGTCTTACAACTTAAACAAGGCTGTTTTTCTGCAGTTCCTGGGTCCAGGAGAAACATAAGTGGGAGTGGGAAAAAATGCTTTTGTTTGGGAAACACACTGTGGGAAAATTGCTCAACGTGATTTGAATGTCAGAATTGGAATGTAACAACTGGTGTAGCCAGATTCGTGAAAAGAGAAGGCCAAAGGCAAAAAATTGCTTTTGTCGGGGTTCTCTGTTAATTTTGTAGTGCTGAAACAAAATTTATAGTTTACTTTTTGTTGATCGTGTTCATAGATAAAATTTCAGTTACATAAAGTTAATTTTAGATTTCTATGATAAACTAAAGCCAAGAGACCTTGTATTTTTTAGTGAGACTGACTTAAAAAAGAAAAGAAAGAAATATGACTAGACTTCCATAGGAAGTTTTAGTTCTCATTTGCTTTTTGCAAAACCGAAATCAGTGAATCCATTTTGTTTGCCTGGGTTAATTGGGGAGCTGTGTGTGTTGCCCTCTGGAGATGACCCTCTGTTCATCGGCAGAAGAGATAATCAAATAGGAGACTGGAAAATACTGGGGTTGTAAAGCCTTCATTGAGAATATATGGCAGTCTGCATCACGATCATTGCATCAGGTCAGAACAGGTGCCCCAACACTCTCCTAACCCTCCCAAGTTGTTTGCAAAATATGTCCCCAAAATTCTGAAAAAATTTCCTAACCAACAGGTCTTGCGTCTTCCATGTCAAAGGCATTAAGACTCTTCCAGTGGCCCACACAGCAGTGCCCTGATCAAGGTCCCAAATACCTGAAAATGAGGGGAGGGGTGTGATATCTTGTGATCCAACACCTGGGTCATAGAATCTGTTGCAAAGACTCTTGTGCACTGGCGGTTAAAAGAGCTGTCTGTGATCACAACTTCCAATATCTACAGTGCTTTAAATTATAAGATATGAGAAGTCCTTCTAAAGCCAACAACTGCACAACAGAGCAAACCTGAGCAGTGAAAACCGCCTCCTTTTGTGATACTGATGAAAGGCTGCCTAGCATCTCGTAATAATTAAGGGTTGTGCTATTCTAGAACAATCCCTCAAGGATGAGTCACAGCAAATTTGATAAGATCACAATTTTGCGATTTCTTTATGAGATGCCTTTTTTTCAAAATGGTCCACAGTGCCCTCAGCTCTCAGATTTCTTTATTTCTATTCCTTGGTGGTTTGTTTGGAGGGATAGAAAGCAGCTCTGCATTCCTGGAGAGGGAACCAGATGGGAAGAAACTTTTCTGTCTGTGTTCTGCAGGGAAGTTGGCAACAAGTAGAAATCCATTGGGCTTGACATAAAACAGAATCATTAGTGAAACTTGAAATATCTGCAAACGCAAAACTAGATTTATCCTTTATATAACCAGAGTCCCGAACGCATTCTGATTTTTAATGATTTACAAATGGATAATATCTTTGAGGTATCCAACAGTATTTAAGGCCTGTATACAGTAAATTAGTTGTTTCATCTGTGTTATTTTTCAGATAAAATTAACTCTTAGATAAAACCTCAGCTTTGCAAATACCCGCAACAATCAAAAGCAAAGAACTGAAATTCTTACAAAATGTTCCCCTTATTCACAGCAGGCACAGGGAAGCTTGCATTGTTATGGCAGATAATTGCTTAAGGTCTGCGTGTGGGAGAATCTTGTTCAAATTCTGTCACTCTGTATTCCTAAACTAAAAATGCTGGCAAATTCCTTTGGATAGTTAAGATTTTCTGATTTGTATGTAACACGAGTATGTGCGTAATTACCTGATAGATAAATGGTGCTAAGTTTGCAGGCGTAAAGGTTAGTTTCACTATTTTTAACCCAGTAGTGCTTTCTGTTAGAACAAAAGCCTTTTTTGTACTAATGTGAGTAACAAGTTCAAGGGAAAAGGTAGGAGCAGCTTGGGCTGAAATGCCCTTATCTTTTCAAAATTACAGTAATAAATATGATCTCTGAATGAGAAGAGATTACAGAAACACAATGTGCTATATTACATAGGAGAGAGTCACTGTTCTCTTAATGAATTTTGCATTTGTTCTCAAGATAAGGGAGATGAAATAGAAGAGAAGAAATCGTTTGTCTTGAAAGGAGATATAGAGTATACCCAGACCGTTTCTACGTACAGTCTTATCAGTCCATTTCATAGCCGCTTGCCATTCTCAGATGCTCTTAATATATTGTATACCAAAGACAATACTGCTGACATTGCTGCATATTCATTATTGTTCATAGTCATGTGAGGTCAAATTCGGTCTCCACAAACAAAAAACCCTTTGTATGGATCTTTACTCCCTCCTCAAGCAGGTTTTGGTTTCCTAACTTTTGTAGCACTCCCCAAGTTGAAAGTTTCTTTTTAAAGAGGATGCTGTGTACTCTTTTGTAATCGTGTCTCCACTACTAAAAGTGACATCATGGGAATCGCTGGAAGCGAGCTGGGAGCACAGACCCGGGGCAGAGGCGATATAAAAAGAAGTTCCCTTCGTCCCTTCTCCCTCCGCCTCCCCACAGCATTGTCTAGCAAACAGGTACTTTGTTGAACTCCGTTGGAAACTTCATGAGGTATTTAAACATAGGAAGGACTAATAATTATTTTTAAAAGAAAAAAGAGTCCTGCCAGCTCTTTCTCATCTGCAGGCTGTGATGCACGATGTGGTCAGCAGCTTATTCACACAAAGCCAGGGTTCTGCTGATTTGCCATCATATGCAAATTACCTCCCTGGACTCATTGGCACGGTAAACACCGCGGTTTAAGAAGTTTAAAAAGATGGATTGCAAAACTTAGGCATGCTCCCACTCCTACTGAGATCAGTGGCAAGCCTCCCATTGACTTCAATGGAAGCAGGATAGAGTCCCTCTTTTCTAGAAACGAGACCTAGCAGTATTTGAGCTTTTTGGAGCACATGCAGCTCGGAAGGTCTGTTCCTTTAGGGCATTCCAAAATTTTTCCCATGTGCTTGATTCCATGGCAACACAACATCACCACTAAGCTCTCAATACTGAAATGAGATTTTACTACTGAGCCTGAGGATTTATACAAGTGTGTCCTGTAAAAAGATCTTTGCTGAGCCGCAATTGCCATTGGACTAATTCTGCATCCTTTTCAGATAAGTGACGGAATTATCTCTGGATTTATTTTACAATAAGCCAAGAATTTTCTAAGGTTAGACAAACAAGAAAACTGCTTTACAGCCATACCAGAAACAATTTTTTTTTTTTTTATTACACAGAATCACTATGTTTGAGTAAAACACTGTATCCATTTACTATTCTTTTCAAAACAGTCTGGAGAATAATCTAAGCAGTTTTCTCACAAATGGTACTAAAATCAGACTCTAGAGACGTATAAAATGATGATAAAGCCACTGAGGCTTTTATTCTGATTTCTGAATTACTTCTATTACGGAAATAACTATTTTGCAACCTAAAAAATATACCAGTGTAAAAGTGTGCAAGGAAAAAACATGCCAAAAGATCCACATTAGATTCTGAATGAATTGTAGTTCATCTTTTGTAGAAGGCAGCAAAGTAGACAAGCTTGCTTTACACTCAGTGGCTGAGAGTTTGCTCTGAGTTACATTACATCCCCTATTTTTATGCGTGGAAGGAGAAAAAAAAATCAAAGTTATTCCATACCTAGAGAAGCTAAAATCGTGTGTAAGCAATATCGATGGTCCTTTATAATGTGGAAGTTCCCAAGTGACAATACAAATGCAGTGGAGCAATGAAATTATTAGATAACACTAATAAGAACTTTAACTGCCTTACATTTCATGCATTTTCTTAGTCTCTAGATGTAACCATTCATCGCCATCTCTGTTATATTCAGTTTTCATGTAACCCAGCTATTGAATCATCTCCTCCAATGTGATTTCTGAGATAGTTCTGCCATTTCAGTCACAGCTCTGTCTTTCCCCATTGCACACAGCCTTACACAGACAAACCCATCATCGAAGCAGTGATCAGGATGTGGGCTGCAGCATTATACTGGGCCTTTGACTACTTCTGTGATCTGCTCTTTATACGACGAGAGTTACAGAAAGGCACGATGTAACACTGGATTTCACTTTTCTGAGTGGAGTTCAGAGTTTCCCCTTCTGATGCTTCCGATGCACCTAGGACAAACTCCACGCAATCCTGAGCGTGGGATGTGGCCCTGCCACAGGATCGATGACAGACGTCTCCTTCTCTGGCATTCACAACTCTGCCAAGTCAATGAGATGCTCGTTATGCAAGCGAAGCTGAGATGAGGATGTAATAACCGAGATCACACAAATCTGACAGTAGTGCTGTGACTCCCTGTCAGTGAAACCCTTACGTATTTTCTTTCCGTATCGATGGCCTCCTGGGCTGGGCTCTGATTAGTGAAGCAGTTACAAATCCAGTCAGCTGCAGTAGACCCAGATGAAAGCAGAATCTGCCCTCTCTTTCCTGGCTGACCTTCAGCAAATCAATTCAAGAAAAAGTTGATAGAAAGTCAAAAGCTTTGTTATAAAGCTGGACAGTTGTGTGCTTGTATTTCAGAAGTGGCCAGAGATTCTGGCTACATTGCTTTTCAAGACCAAAACTTGAAAGTGAGTGTTTGGCACTATTTCAACTAATTCTCCTTCACCAGAACTGAGACACAGAACCACTAATCAAATTTGAAATTCTTGGCCCAGATTATGAGAAAACTGGGAGAAAACTTTATGATGTGAATATGCTGTAAGAAATACAATTAGAGATTGTCCTTTCTCTATACAAAATTGGATGCCCTAGAAAATGGTGCTTTGCTATACACAAATGCTGCACTGTGTATTACGCAGAAATACCAGCTTTTAATGAGTTGTACCTTTCACTACATCACCTCTTACTGTATTTTTTTTTATTTGAAAAGTAGATGTCTTATATTCCAAAGTCCATCTTGCAACAAAAGCGAGGATCTTTTCTTGCTGAAGGAGGAAAATTCGTGCTCTTCATAAAGTATCAGCTCTAATACTCCAGTGATATTCCCTGGGAGGCACTCAGGTGTCAGAAGCAGGGCAGCTCACATATGCATGTAGCAGGTTGGGTTTTGTCTAGCATATCTTATGCATTTTTTTTGCGCTTGTGAAAAGCATTTGTAATTCTTACTTAGCAGTTCTCATTTGTAACAAATTCAAAATGACATCTAGAAGTGAGACCTCTAGAAGGAGAATCTCTCCATGGGTTCCTTAAATTTGTAAGCAGAATATTTGCATTTGTGTAAAATGTCTTGTATTTTGTCACTTTATGCCTGTGTTGCACTCTTTTGAATAACCATGAATACTCGGACTTTCAAAGAAGAAACACAGGTGCTAGCCTTCCCATAGGCCTGTAACGCAATTTAAGCCACAGAAAAACTATCTTTAAATAGCCCAAGACTGCCAAAGCCAAAAAATACTCTCAGCCCATGTTTGTTTATATGCAGCAATCTCAATCAACATTTACTTTTGCTCTCAGTAAAAGGCAAACTGGCACTGCTGCAAGGCCAGGTAGGCAGATCAATACCTGTCCCGAATTTTCTGCAATTGTTCTCCTTTCAACAGCAACTCAGTTGCAGCTCAGAGTCGCTGCAGACCCACATAAACACAATTTTACGTAACTTTCCCAGCGTTTTTCTTTCTGGTAGCTCTGATTTGAGAGCAAAACAACCGTCAGTCACTTCTATCGGCAGGAGAGGGCAGGGGAGGCGGTTTGGTGGTGGAAACGGCTGTTGAACGGCGCCCCTGCACCGGCGGTGGCTGCAGGCGGTGACACCTGGCACCGAGGGGGAGAGGCCGCGCTGGGCTGCGGTGCATCCCTGGGGCGGCCGGAGCGGCTCAGGGCAGCGCCGGTGCC
>NW_010536641.1:20452-22772 GCF_000687285.1 Phaethon lepturus | reverse complement strand
TCCAACCTTAATGATTCTGTGATTCTGTGCAACTTCTCAGGTCCTTCTGCCTGAAGCAAACCATTTGGTGGTTATTTTTAGAGTGATCACCAGCAAACCAGGCGATGGGGCTGACATATAAGCTATAGTCATTTGGGCCTGTAGTTAGCACCTGTGGATACAGCTCTGGCAGCTAATAAATCACAGGAGGGCTGATGAGCCTCTGACTCTTACTATGTTCTGCAGGTGCTCAGAACCAGAGTAGGATCTGTCCCTCAGGTTTCTCCCCTGTTCATAGTGCTCACGCTGCCTTGGCTGTCAGAGAAGGGAAATGTTAAACAGCCAGAGGTGGGATGTGTAGAGCTGACCTCTCAGGCAAACCTGAAAATGTTCTGTATCTTCCCTCAAGGGAGCAAAAGGTGTTCTTTTCCTGGACACGAGGCCAATGCTGGTGGTCAGTGCAAGGGAGGAAGGAGCCACAAGCACCTTCCTGACAGCCTTCCTTCCTGACAGCTTTGATGTGCTTCATATGGTGCTTGAGGAATTGCTATGACAGCAGGTGATGATGGGTTGTTGCTGAGCACTCTTTCTCCATGTCAGTACATGGTTGTGGCACCATGTATTCCCTCATTGCTACTACCCTGAAATTTCTGTCCCCTGTCTCATCCTGCAGCCCCTCCTTCCCAAGCTGTGACCACCCCAAAGGCTAGTAGCTGGCCTCCTGCTGTGACTACTCCAACACACGTTCATGGTCTCACCCTGCTGTCCTCCATTTCTCCTTGAGCACAGTTTGTCCCAATTCGCGTATTTCATGCATCAACCTTCTTTATCACAGATATCTTACAACCGTCTTTGATGGGAGATCCTGGTGCCAGGGCTGTGCTGCAGCAAAAGGTGCTCCTCTACATCCACCTGTATGCTGCCTACAGCCTGCTTAACTCGTCCTCTCCCAAGCCAAGTCTTTTTATTTCCCCCCAATAAGATATTTATTCACTCAAAGGCTGCTTCTACCTCTTCTCAGCTCAGCAAATTGTGCTCAGCTGAGCTGCAGTTGAGCCTTAAGCCCACTAAATGGCCCATCTTAGTCCCTGACACATGCTTTTTTCTATTTGGTAGTATTGCTGTGACTCAAGTTTGGCAATGCATGTTACATTAATACGTTATATTATATATAATACAAAATACCTTAATACATTAAGGCTATAGGACTTGTGTACATTATAGCAGCATCCTGCTGTGAGCTTTTCATGCTTGGTGTGAGTAAGCCTTCTATATATCACAAGTAATCTGATTTCAGCAAATAGAGTGCTTCCGTGTGGACAGGCATGGGGTCATGAGGACACCTGAGGGCATGATTTGCTGGCTGGCAGTGCTAGCCCTGCATCTGTTTCATGGATTCCTCCCCAGTGAATTCTTACCCTTTACAGCTGCTGTTGTGTACCAGCAGGCCAGGCTCTGGATGGACTGGTCTGTGTGAACACTTGCAGACATATTCCCAGCCTGGTGGCATTCACACGGCTGCTTAAAACTCATGTTTTATGCAGGGGCACAGTTATTATATGCTTAAAGCCAGCTTGCAGCCCACAGCCCATTCTCTATAGTGGCATGTTCTCATGGTGATTAATACCATGATCAGCTTTGCTTGCTGCTGTAATAAAGCTCAAATTTGTGAACAGACAGGCTGCTTCGCTCTGCTAAGTGAGAACTGAAGGCACAGCCATCTGAATCTTATGATTATCTTTGACCAGGTCTCAAAGTGTTTTCTGATATTGCCATCCAATCTAACTATATCAATATTTTGAATAATGCTGCCATGATGCTTGAGATGCTCTTAATTAGGCAGAAGGGGACATACATTTAAAAGATAATAATTAATCCACTGCAAACAAAGTCATCCTTTATTCTGCATGAAAATGAACCCTGAAAAAAATTGGAAATTATCTTTCAAACATGAATAGTTTGTTTAGGTGATGATCCACCCTCGGAAGCGTTGCTTTTTCCACATGCACTCACTGTTTGTAAATTAATAAATCAACAACAAACCGTGAATTCACAGTAACCATGAAGAGGCAGGAGAGTGGTTTCCTATCTTCCATTCCTTTTGAAGACATAATTTAATTTTTTTTTTTTTTAAGTTCGTGTGTTCTCAGTCTAACGGCAAGCATGAATGAGGGCCGCCTCCTTATCACCCGTGCAGTTTAAATGGGAAAAACGGGGCCGTTTTGCGGCAGCTGCTGGGTGTTTGCGGTGAACATGACCTCGGCGGCTGCAGAGCCGTATTGCCGGCACTTCAGCTCCCACCCTCTGCCCGTGTCTTATGGAAGGCCACACCCGGGGCCCC
>NW_010536641.1:0-20442 GCF_000687285.1 Phaethon lepturus | reverse complement strand
CCTGCCGGTGCTCCCCGTTTCTCCCAGTGCCCACTAGATGACGCCTGTGATTTTAACAGGAGCTCGTAACCGTAAGAGTGGAAGATTTCATAGTTTCGCTCTGAATTTTCCTCATTTTGTACGTGTGTGTGTGTGTGTGTGTGTGTGGTGCAAAGAGGCCTCGAGAGCAAGGAAGGCTGAAAAGCATCTTCACTGCTGTGTATTTTCAAGGACTGTGAGGGTGCAGAGATGTATTTTGTGCTTTCACACCCTATTTCACCTGGTTTGTGGAATATTGGACTGTAAAGAGACAAAGTTAAGCAACTTCACTGTTTCTTCAGAAGGACAAAATGCTTCGAAGCTACAAACATAATGATGTTGACATGTACAACCTGAGACCAAACTGAGGAGGAAAAAGAATACTGAAAAACAGCAACAACATCAGCAAACAGGTACATTACTGGTACTCTGTGTTGTAGTGCATGCCTTGTAGACGTGTGCAGGAATAAACTGAATGGAGGATGGAGTCATCAGTCAATCAAGTCCTCTAGCTGATGGCATATGTCAGGAATGCATGCAGCAGAGCTGAGTCAATGCCCTAGTTACAGAACAGCAAAGGACACTCCTTTTCATCTACCTGCCTTTGCTGGGTTAGTGTATTTGAGTCCATAAAATCAAGGCATGAATCCATTTTAAAAATACAGGGTGTAGCTAAGAATAATGGTAAATAGAGATCATAAAACCAGATTGACTAGCCATTGTGCCTAGTTAGAGCAAGTTCATTTATTTAAACTATCTTGATGGGTTTATAACAGGCAAATACAATTTATTCCTCTGGGAGCAGGTGCTCCTGCTTCACTGTGTTATTTGTATTCTGAAAGCGACGTTGCAAGTGTGGGTGGGGAAAATTAAAGGTGTCATACAGCAACACATTCCTATGCCTGGGCCATACAGCCTTTGGTGTGTCAAAAGCTAAAGGGGAAATCCTGTCACTTGAAAGTTGAAGTGGCAGGAGCCTGCGGTGAGAAACACAGCACAAGTGACACGAGGCTCTTTGCTCTGATGGACCTGGGCCAGCCCCTGGCGTGCTTCAGAAAGAACAGGCAGAAAGGAAGGGTGGGTTTGAATCAGAAGGAAGTAAGCAATCATGATGCTAAATACAATAACCAGTCATGTACACCATCATTTCAAAGATTTTTTCAGAAAGATATTTATTTCCAATGTATTAGGAGGAACTGAAACTGCTTTCAGATTGACCTTCCCTGGCTTTTCTTTTTTAACACTGGGACTGTTGAGACTGCTGAATCTTTCCCATCCTGATTTCATTGGCAATCCTCCTGGGACCTTCAGAGATGTCAGTTAGGACCACTGTTGGCCATTAATTGAAGGAGCAACTGTACTGTTTCATTACCTGGGAACCTGGGAAGTAGGTTTTTTTTTTTTCTTGGCATGTGTGGATCATACTGAAGATGCCTAGAGAGTTTTAGACAGCCTCAATTAACCCAATTTCACACTCTTTGCTACCAGTTATTGCTACTAATCAGCTCTTCTACTGATGTTTATAGCCTCTTCCCTACTGCACAAAACTCTTTCTTAATCTGAAAGCAGTAACAAGCAGGGAAATTGCCCTACATCTCTCTAAAAGGCAAAAGTATTCAGGGCCTCTTTGTGCCTTAGGAAGAAGAAAGAACGGGCACACGTCCAGCATTTTTGCCTTCCACAAATGCATCTGAGCAGCTCAGGTCACCACATTACTTTATACCTTCTGGAAACCATAAAACAATGACAATACCCTTGCATTCACAGTATAGACCTGCTCTGACATGTGAGTCCCAGATCTGTGTGAAAACTTCCCTTCTACCCAGTGGCATGCCTTTCTCTGCAGAAAGGTCTCAGTAGATCGAGGTATTCATGAAGGGGAGGAGATGTCTTGAGCATGGCCTAGATTGCTGCTTTTCCTCCTTAGCTGGGGAGAAAATGGATAGAAATGAGTGTGGTGTATTAACATCCTCTCCCTGTGCTCACTGTCCTGGGATGTGACATCGGCAAAGTAGCATTTGGGTCTGCGGCCGTTAAAACATGTTGGCAAGTACATTGCCTGACACAGCACGCTTTCTTTGGTTAAACAAGACCCATAAGCTAACTTACTAGACATGATTTCTCCCATAATTAATTCTTCTACCTTCTCCTGCAATAACATTTGAATGATATTTGCCTCTGCCTAAGCAGACAAGTTGAATTTCTTGGTCTCAAAGTGGCATCTAAAATACAGCTGGACAATAATAAGCCTGTTTTAAAAGCTTGAATTCAGTCATGCAAAGCAGGAAGCAAGTTGCATAGTCTTCCTTTTGCTTCCAGTTCAGCACCAGAGCAACTCATGGCCACATGCAGCCTATGGACAATGTGGACAAGCACTCCTCTTGCTGTGCCAGGCTTGAGAGATTTGGATGCTGGGTTGGGTTTGAGGTGGAACAAGAGCTGAATAGCAGCCCTGCCTTGGGTTGGTTGTTTGTCTTCTCATTGCCAAGCATGAGCAAGCCTGGGCATGAAAAGCCTGGTAAAAGTGCTGCACATAGGCCAACATGGTGCATAAACCCTCTTCCAGACAGCCCTTAGTAAGGCTGTGGTGTGACTCCAGTGTTGTTTTACTGCAGAAAATGGTGTTTTGTTGAACAGAACTTCTCTGAGCAAGGAATCAAGTCGAAGGTGAAAGGACAATGAGTTCTCATCATCGATTTCATGGCAAGTTGTTACGGAAAGGATTTCTGCTGTGGAGTGGCATGAAAACGACTTATTCCTTGTCTTTTTCCTCCTTTCTGGGGGAGTCATGCTTTTACTGATGGGCTTGGTGGTTTAAGTTTCCGTAAGAAACACGCTATTCCTCTTCTGTAGGCCTGTTCACGGCACATAAGGCTGGTAAATCCCAAATGCGTAACACTGACTAGTGAATTCAAGGGGCCATCCAGAAAACACTGATTTGGAGACTTGCACCTGGATGTTCCTCAGCCCATCTTTCAAGTCATGCCCACAAAACTCGGAGTTGTTGCTCTCCTTCCAGTTTCATCACTTTCATGTTCATTCTCTCATTGAACCTAGAAAGAAGAATAGGATGAATGTATTCACCAACTTTAATTCATGCTAAATATGTTCTTATATGCTTAGACTCTTTGAAATTAAGAGGAGCATTTGCATAAAAATGTGTTAGTGCAGTAAAGAAACACAGAACAAAACAAAAACAAAAAAGAGGGTTGCAGCATTTGTTGCATATCAGCTGCCTTCTGCGATGCCATTCAATCAGAAACCATCTAAAAGGCTTTAAAAATATTAGTCAGACACGTCTCACACTCTACTTTGAAACAGTGTTTTTTGTAGTTTAAAAGTTTAAAGGAGAAGTTTAAAAGCTACCCTTAAATGCACAGTAACTTGGATGGGGCAGATCCCTCCCACATCTGGTGTTGCAAAGAAAGTCTCTGTCCCTTTTTTTGCACATTATCAAGCCACAAGACCCTACCTGTGCTTCACAAAGAGAAACTTTCCTAGTGTTTACACAGGTGGGCTAGGCAAAGGAGTGTGAAGACTGTTGGCAGCTGTGCAAAAAGCTGATGTGAAACTGTGAGAACAAGTACATTTTCAGGGTTGAACTATTTAAAATACACATTTTTTAAAGTGCAGTGAGTTGAATTCCATGCTTGCAAAAGATAAGTATAATGCTAACACAACAGGTCAGAGACCACGGTCTGGTATTCATTGCCTGAACACAGCTCATGGTGGCTCTTTAAACCTTCCCACAGTGGCTGCAGCCACTATACCTCCACCCTGGTCTGGAGGATTATTTGGGGAGAGCGAGAGCTTAGCTCACTTCCTCTGCCCTTGCAGGTCTTGGTCTTTCTGCTGAGGCTGCTGCTTATGTGATAGTCTGAACAGCTGGTGTGTAATGCGACTATTCTGGAGGAATTCAAACCGGGGACTTAGATACGGAGGGGCTGCATCCCCTGCAGGCATGATTAGAGTTGCAGTGGTAGGAACTGGGTTTTGGGAGGATCTCTCTGCAAAGAGAAGGGAGAACAGTAATAGGGAGGCAGGGAAGAAAGTATGGTATCTTATGGACACCTTGAGTCTACCAGGCTGCAGGGCTGGTGTGGGCATGGTGAACAGCATCAGAGTCACAGTCATTGTGTCCCAGGTGGAGCAGAAGTGGAGGCAAGCTGCAGGCAAAGCTGGGCACAAGGGCTGCTCTCGGTGAGCCTTCCTATCCTCCAAGGTCAGAAGTGGACACAGAGTGGATTAATAACCACCATCACTTCTGCTTAGGGCATTCTTGAACTTTTGTGTGTGTCCCCATTCACGTAAATAAACGTAAATAAATAAAATGCAACACAGAGAAGGAGGCCAACAGAGAAAAATTGGCCAGGGAGAAAGGGATTGAAATGGAAATTTGCTGCTGCCCAGAGTGGGGAGCTGAATTCGTGGACCTTCCTGGAGTTGTGTGTGGGCCAAGATGGCATTTCACCCACGTGGCTGTTCTAGTGTACATCATTCTTCGACAGAGACTGGCACGCAGTGAGCATTGGCTGTGCTGGGTAGGGCCAAGGCTGACGTTCTCCGTGCTTTGTAGAGTAAGAGCTTCTCTGAGGTAGCACATGGGCTTTTTTCACGGATTGGGCCTCTAATGAAACACTGATTACTGTCACGTGTGAACTACATCTAAACTGGGCTCAGATTCACCAAAACTTGCATGGGCTCTGGAGAGAGACACTTTTCCATTCTGTCCCAGTTGCGGGTCCCTGTGTTTTTTGGTTCCTCTGCCCAGGACCAGTCCTGGGGAGTGAGGGGAGCGGATCCCTGCTCCCCGCTCAGCGGTGGTCAATGATACCATTTGTCACTCTCTGCTGCCCTGCAGTAGGTTAAATATATTCTATCTCCACAAACTGTGCTCATCTCTGAGCTCCCTGGTTGAAACAAAGATGCTGAGCGAGGAAGTCTAAGTGAGCCGGCCAAAGCCACAAGAGCAATCCGTCTCAGGGTCCTGGTTTGGGACTGAGGGTTTCCTGGCTCCTGGTCCTGTGCTGTGGCTGCAAAGATGCATTTCTCACATGGTTAGTCATATATTACCATCCTCCCTTCAAGGCTGGTGTGTGGAATGGCACCGATTAGAATTCGTGTCCCCCCCATTGCCTTTGCTGCTCATTTTCCGTACCCATTTAAGCTCCGATCCCCAGAAGGTTGCGCACCTCCACCTTCTGCACTTCCCCACGCTGCTGTGGTGCAAGAAGCACCCGCTCCTGGGGGAGGACGTGGAGGTATTTTTGCTTGTGGCCAGCACGAAAAAAAATTTACTTGCCGGCCAGAGCTTCCTGAGAGAATAACCCCATTTCTTGGCCGGTCCCTCCCGGCATCGCCCTGCCCCGGGGACGGGTGGGCAGGGGAGCCGGGGTTGCCTCCGCCGTCCCCTCTGCGGCATTCGCCACAGGCGCTCGTTAACCGCGCTTGGGCTGCGTAGCGTCAGCGCCTTTATTGTGCCAATTCCGCTACCTTTATAGGCCCTGCTACTTAAGCTAACAAAAAGTTTGTAAGGGAATAGGATATGAAACACATAAATAAAAGTATCAGGTATCCCTAAAACATGTGTGGATTAAGCTGGTGAAAAGGTGAAATTTCTCTTCCCCGTGAGTTAATGTCTATTTTTCTTGGAAACTATACTTTGAGGGTTGCCCCCCCTCTTGCTAAAGTGATAAAAGATACGTTTTCTTATCTGAACAAAATGACATTTTAAAAGGCTCCCTTTGTTGTTTCTAAACCTGCATGTCAACAGTTATACCTCTTATACAATTTTTTTCATATTTACTTAATATAACTCTGCATTGTGTTGATATAAAACTAGACAGCATACTTTTAACTTCTCAGTACTTTTGTTGGATGAAAATCTTTACAATGCCAGACTAATCTTTCATGACTGACAGCATATTGGCATGCCATGACAATTTAAATCCATGCTGGAATATGTTAATCCATCACCTGGCATTATGATACTTTTTTTACTTCTGGCTTGTAGACGCTGTAACTTTTGTTTCAAGCTGAGTGTTTTTAAAGGTCAGGTGTCTCGCTTCTAACTCTTCTTTACAAAAGAGTTTTGAAACTGTTTATTCCTAGATATCAGGAAGGTATTCTCAAATGAATTAATAAGAAAAACACTTTGGACATAACTTTTATTTTTCTAGCCTTTGCTAGGTAACTTACTCTGTTAATAGTTTGCTCTGTGAACTTGAACCAAAAAGATTTATTCTATGGCTGTAAGGATGAAAAATTGGATTTTTACTTTCTGCTAAATACAAAAAGGGCTACTTTTTCAGAAAAAAACTCATTTAGTTTAGCTATATTTAGTGCAAAACTGAAGGAGACGTTCTGATGTGGAAAGAGGAAATAAATTAAAATTAAAATTCCTCCAAAAGCATTTTTTCCAGCAGTAACTATCAACAGAAATTATGTCTGGCATTCTGCAAAACTGTACCTGGGAATCTTGACCCTAATGGTGAGACCCTTTTCCTCATTTGTTAGAAGACAACAAACACATCAACAGCTTTGTTTCATTTATCACTTGTTCAGAAAATATCACACTTTCTGCTCTTCTGTCGCCATTTGAATACAGGGTTTACTGATTGGATCTCCCCATCAGATTAAGCTTCTCATGATGCTTGTGATGGTCCACTGCCTGGCACACCTTGTTGTGAGCGGCACAGTGAACGAGCTGTGGTCAGAGAGGGACAACAGGTTTCGGCTGTGACTGAAACTGGACCGAAAGAGCAGCCAGAAGTGGTAACGAGTGTAATACGGCAGAAGCAGAAGGAAAATCCTGTGACACGTACGTTGATGCCAGACTTCACTGAAGGGCTGACTCATGCACTGTTCTCCAAGACCACTTCTTCTGGGTCCTCACTGAGATCCTGGAAAAGGAGCAGACATACTGAGACCCAGCTACATTAACCTGGAACAGAGCAAAGCCAGGAATTTTCTTTTTCCTCTTCCTTCACTGTGAAGACTCACGGTGCTGGGGCACAGCACTGGTACCAGCTTCAAAGAAGCAAGTCAGCTAAACATAATCATTAAGCAGGCTTTTCCCAGGAACTGGGGATTCATGGTCACACAGTTAGAGAAGATGATGGACTGAAAACACTTAAAAGGGAAAATACTATATAGCTATCAACAAGGGTAAATACTGAAAGAAACTGAAGGAATAGAGTCCTTCCTTTCCTCTACAACAGTAAAAAGGAAGAAAGGGGAAAAAATACAGCTATTCAGGGAAGGTTATTAGGTAAGTTTCCGTGCTATGAACTGTCTAAAGATGAAGTCAGAGTGTTATCAGGATTTGTTTTGACTGTAGACAGTATGAACTTTACTCACCAATACAACCACGGAAAAGAATTTGTGTGTGTCACTTTTGCTCACCCATTTTCAGGCATAATGAGTTCCTGCTGGATTAGTCTGCACTACAATTTCTGCTACCGCCGTTGACTGAAAACAAACCAAAGAGAAGTTAAAATCATGCTGGCTACAGCCAACCTGGAAAAACATTATAAATGCAGCTAATGCCTGCTTTGAGTGTCCGCTTAAAGCCTACAAGCGAACTGAACTATAGCCAGGAAAACCTGCCTGCATCTGTGCCACACTTCAGACTGGTAGTCTTTGACCCTTAAATGGCTGGCTTTTATAACTGGGTAATGAACTTGGTACAGTTCGATGGCATTAATGACTCAACAGTAGACATCCTTGCTTCTCGTTCAAGATGTTCTAGGTACTAAGCTTGCAAATAGCCCAGGGAACCCAATTAGCCACGTGAACACAAGCTGTGGTTGTTTGGTGGCTGGTATTTTAGAGGGAAATGAATTCTAGTCAGGTGAACAGAAAAGGAGGCGAAAGTTTGTTTTCTCGTTGATAATGTACCTGGAAAGGAGCAGGAAGAGGAATGTACAGTCAGACAGGAGGAGAAGGCCCAGAGAGGAAGGGAAAAGATAGGATCTCAGGTCTCATAAACTAAATCCTACGGCAATAAAATGTTCCAAAGGAGTGACATGCAAGCATCACAGCTGGAGACTGGAAGGACCTCTCAGATCATGGAGACCCTGAAAAGTTACAGCCATGATTTAGGACATATCAGACGTGCAGCCAGAGGTTAATTAGTGGCAAATAACTCTCTGCAGCCATACTAAGAGACCACTGTAGTCAATGTCTGTTGAACTTAACAGAGCCCACTGTTGCAAGAGCGACCTGAACAACCTCAACTTTCCTGGCTTGTCAGTTTTGGAGGGTGTTTAACAGGCCGTTCATTACAGCAGTGGATTAGTGGGGAAGGAAAAATGTATCATTTCAGTTCTTCTCTCCCAGCAGCAAGCAACTGATGCCACGGCATGTTAAGCGTGTTTATTCGAGCAAACTCTATTCCTTTGGCTTTTGCTGAATAAGTGCAAGCTCACCTTTGCAATATATAAATGTTGCCACCTTATGGACTGCTCAAAAAGAAATGGGTATTGTTGACTGTGATTGAACGACTGTTCAACACAGTGGTGAAAACACACAGAGCTGTGGCAAAGGTCTTGCAGGTAACAGGTTTTCAGTAGCCGTTCTCGAGTTGTCCTTTCCAGCTGCTCCTGTTACACAGGCAGTGGCATTTATATCAGCAAAGTGACCACCACCTAAAACCTTGTTCAGCTGGGAGTGTCCAAACCGCACACCTAGGGAGTGCAGTGACAATTCAGTGGGAGCCTTGACTTGCTGTGAAGTGCTTTTCATTACACATTTCAAATGAGTGTTGAGGGTAGAAGATTATGCGACTTCTCTGCATGCTGCACAGAAGCGGGCTGGGCGCTCTAATTGACTGTTCAGGGTGCAAACCTAAAACAACTTGCTCCATCAGTCAGAATCAGTGAAGTACAGGCTGTTCAGGTCTGGTGAAGACAGCGTTTTTGCTGTCCTCCTCTTACTTTTGCCTGGTTTGTGCTATGGTTGCAGTTTTGTAGTGGTACAATACTGATTTTGAGCCAATACAACAATGTTTATTCATAGCTAACTCAGAATTTGCCCCAAGAAACACCTTAGAAAGAAAATATGTTCTCTGTAAACAGTGATAATATAATATAAAAACTCTTCAAAAATAGGTAATATTAAAATCTCAGGTAATTTACAGATGATTTTTTACAATCATCTTTATTTGCTCTCGCATTTTCATTTTCCTCTGTATTTCCTTTTGCACCAGCGATCTTGCAAAACATTCCAGCTAACTCCATCCATGGTGCCCACTATGTGTGGGCCACTAGAAATGTACAATTTATAATTCCTTACCAGCGTCTCTTGATTATGTCAAGTCCGTGTGGATCTCCTTGAGGTAAGCCCTCAGATACACCAGTTCTGTGTAAAGAATCTGGATGACCAATTATTTGTGTTTTGCTGGTGAAAAGTACAATAATTATCTTTGTATTTTGGAAAACTTCCTCTGAGGTTATTAACAATTACTTCAATTACGTTTTTTAGTAAGGAACAAGTAAAGTGATAGGAGCCATGGAGACAGAGAATGTATCCATGACAGGTCCTGTGATGGCATTGACACCTTAATCACTTCTGCTCTGACGGTGTTGATAAAGGTGTTGAGGTGGTGGTGGTGAGACTGAAGGCAATGCTTTTGTGGGCTGCTGTCACCAGGACTACATTGGTTATCCTTTCATTTTAGAATGCAGAAAAAACCAACTCCACCCAAAAAAAAAATTCTGCCTATGCTTGCTAATGAGAAGGAAAATTTTTTGCATGCAAAAATTTGGACTCTCAAGTCCCTGTAAGAATGAAAAACATCCAGAAACTGCAGACCTGTACCTGGTATCAAGTGAAGTGTATTTGTGGTAAAAGTCACAACCTTCAGTGGCATGACAGGGAAGGCCTTGATAGCTGTGCACCAAAACTTTCAGGACTCAGTAGACTAAGGAACCCCCCAAAACATCCCTTGGAGCTTTTCCCACACTTCGCTTGAGCTGTGTTTATAGGGCTGAAAGCCTCCTGGCAGAGGGTGTGCAGGATGGCCGATGCCCTGAGCACCAGCCCCGCAGATACGTGAGGAGGTCTGCAGCCAGAGGAAGCTGCTGTCAGGAGCTGTGGTGGGCATAGTCACTGCCCTTCTCTGGTTGGTGAGCATAATCACTGCCCTTCTCTGGTTGCTGGACCTGATGCTCTCTTCAACACTCAAGGAGAAAAAATAGGAGGGAAGGCAGGGGTGAGCGGCAGGAGGTGAAGAAGATTATGAGATGGGAGTGACTGTAAGGAAGGAAGATGGAGCAAAAAGGAAGGAAGGAAAGGAAGCCTGAGGAGCCATGCGGCTCTGACAGCAGGAGTTGTGACAACCCATACCGATGTTTGGGGCCGAGCCCTGCCAGGCACACTCCCAGCAGGTTGTCCTCACACCCTCAAAATGCAGAGCAGAAACTGGGCAACAATCCAGCAGCAGTAGTCAGGAGCTCCACTTCTTGTCAGCTGGTTTCCTGACTGGAAAGAGAAGTAAAGGGTCCTTTGAAGGAAATGAATGTTTTTCCCAACTTGGCATCCCTTCAGCCTCCCAGAACTTCCATATAACATCTCTGGAAGCAGATCAAGAGGCTATCAACAGACTATACGGATGAAAGCCAAACCCCATCCCTAAGCAAAGATTTTGCTCCCTGAAGGGAGAAGTGCCAGCAATTTCATGGTGTCCATTGTGAGAACCTAGTTGCTACCAACTGGGTCTGTACAGCGCACTAACATAATAATGAAGGGCATCAGCATTAACTCCTGAGGTAAATTGCTATTTAAGTAAGTTACCTCTTTAAAGAAATATTATTTTAATTTTGGTTCATTTTTAATTTCTCCATAGCCTGAAATGACCTGTATTTCTTTTCCTTTTCAGGTAGATTCTCTTTCCTTCTCCCCAAACCCTCAATTTCTCAAGAAAAAAGAGAGCAGGTCAAACTTGCCCCTGTAGATGTCTGACTCACTTCTGTTGGGCTCTTTCCATTTTAGCAAGAGCCTTCACAACCTTTGTGCACACTGGAGACATGAAAAGAGTGGGTGAGGTGTTTGATATGGGAGACAATTCCCTTGCAGGGCAACTGGGACGTGAGGAGTCAGTGTGTTTAAGGAAGAATAGAGTGATGGAGTCAACACACTGAAAGTTATACCTGTGTGCTGAATTTCTTTCTAAACTAATGAGTTGGGTAACTGTTTCTGTTGTTACTGTTTAAATATTTGAATTGTTCAAGGCTTTTTGATGTTCAGACGTGGAGTAGGAACAATAGAGGACAGGAAATAACTATCAAATGTATTTCTCAGACTTTGATGCTGTGACAGAAAACCTCATAAATGATCTATGGTCCATTGAACCTTTTCCAATACAACTTGTAACTTTTAATGACTATGAAGTGTACTTCATGGGCTTCAGGATGAAAATTGCTGAAAAGGAAATTCTTTGATTTGGAAAGGAAAGAAACTCTTAGTTCCACAGGGAGTTTCAATAAAGTGAAGTGAGACAATACAGAGAGAAGATTGTACAACTGTTTGTATGGCTGACTGTACATTATTTTTCTCAGAAGTATTGGCTTCTTTCAGTCTGGAATAGCTTAACTTTTAGGACATGGGTGTAATAAATGTACGAAGTTATACCTTGACTAAAGATCTGTTTCCCTATAAAGTTCCTGAAAGAGAAATAGAGTATTGCATATTTTATTATTCAATATTAATATTTAATATTTATCTTTCAGAAGTCACATTCTGATAAATAAACAATATATTACATGTACAGTTTCCGTGGAAGAAAAGATGGTTAAAGTCCATATGGAGAAAGAGTTTTCTGCTGACAAGTGATTAAGTCATTCCATCAAAAAGATTTCTTGGTCTTGGCTCTAGAGATGATAATATGAAAAGCCAGTCACCTTATCTTGAGGACTTTTTTTCCCCTCTAGACTTGCACTGAAGCAGAACCTTGTCAATGCATGAGTTTACATCATTAGCATGGGTGTTTGGTATCCTGAAACATAACAGAAGAGAGTGCTGTTGATGGGAGAACAAGGAACAAAGTGTGAAGGCAAGGGATGGCTTCTACATGATTTGCTAAAACAGAAATGCAAACAAGAAAAGAGCCAGCTTACTCCACATAGCAAAACCACGTGTTTATATTCCTGCCCAATCAACTGGTGATCACGTCTCTTTATTTATCCATTTAGGTCAAAATGTACTTGGCATGTCAGTGAGAATAGAAGCATGTACTACTCAATAATGCATTTTGCACTTGTTTAGTTTGTTTTTCAGCATATTAGTATAAGAAAAAATAATGTCCACTGGGCTCAAAAGACACTTTCCATACCCATTATAGTATAGTACCCATTTCCATACTAGTGAAAAACTGTCCTAGTGTTCATAAGCTGCTTTCTGGAGTGTCATTCTCAAGGCTGACATTTCTTGCTTGCATAAATCCCCTTCACACATCTAGAGGGACAACAGCTTAATCCCATTCAATCTTACTTCTAAATCCAGCCTTTAAAACTGCTCCTCAGCCATTATTAGCAGTGCTTACTTACCTGGGCAGTCAAATCACTAAGCGCTGCTCTTTTTTTCTGCCAGATCTGTACCAGTTTCTGTATTTCAGTTGTGAGCGACTATGGCAGAATGTGATCCAAGAAAAAGTTCAAGAATTTACCACCCCTCAACTGAGTCACTGCAATACCTTGCACATATTCCTAGTTTGCCCCAGTTGCAATCTAATTTGACATAACCCACACTTCCTTCATTGTTTCTTACTTGTGATTTGATGTTCCACCGCAGGCAGCATCCTCCTGAGATCCTTCAATTCCTTTGACCTTGTCCAGCAGTATGGCAGGGTGAGCCAGAAAGCAAGCACTTTCAATTCTCATTGATTTCTCCCCTTTCCCATTTGAGGATACACAGTTATAGTTTCAAGCATTAATTAGCAAGATGCCCTTGTAAAACAGGCAGGCACAATGATATATTACATGTACCAGCCAGGCAAGTACATGACACATATTATGTAGCGGTACACATTGCTTCTTTTTATTGTAACTGGGCAAACACTATGAAAAATCACTTCTACAATGATGTACTCAACTGCTAAACTATTTGGCTTTAACCATGCCAAACTTGTTTCTTCCTGTGTGAATTTTTCTTTCCCAGGGGTATTCTGCTCATCAGATTTTATTGGCACTTGTGTCAGTGTGGAGAAAACGGTACGTGTAAATATTTGCTGAAACTGAATTTTCAACATGCAGAAGTACTTACGTGAGTTGTAGGTGCTGGATCATTCAACGCATAAGTGTAAGAGCCTCAGGAGCATCTGTCTGGCACCCTGTGTGGTTCAAGGGAAGGCAGTGTTTGCAAAAGCAGCTCAGAGCCACTCTTTCAGCTCCTTGGTACTTAGACTACTGACTGCCAATGTGATCCTGAAGAGGAAAATGATCATCAGACCCTCAAGTCACCTTGTATCTGAAGGTCTTTCTGCTCTTTCATGTTGCAGTCAAATCAAAAGGATAAGAAAAGGCACAAGGTAGTGCCTTGAACCTGTGGCCACTCCTGTTAGTATCCAGCTACGCCACTTGGAGGTGTTTATTTTGCTGTATGTGTTTTTCTCCCTGGAGGATTTTCAAGTGGCAAAGTGGGATCCTTGTTTACCAGGATAAATATTTTTTGAGTAGTAAAACTTAATACGATCGCTCACTTTCCTTCCGGAACATTAATATTATGAACAATTTTTCCAAGACAGGATTTTGATGGGAAGATACTTTGTCCATCAGTTTAAAAAAATTACAGGTTTTAGAAGCTTGTGATTATCTTTTAAAAATGTGTAAAAATGACAGCCCTTCAAAACTACTAAAGCAAAACATAATGCAAGCATATGTTGTTTTATTTGAAAAATGCTTTGCTCTTTTTTACTTTGAAACTACAGCCTATTCCTCTTTCATGACCTGTTTTTTTTGTTTGATATAGGTGCCATATTGGTTCATGTGCAAAAGTTACTGATACTGCAACTAACATTTACGGTATTGGTTTGGACTTGCTCTGCCATGACTGATTTATTGCCTTGGGTGAGAAACCACATGGAACAATGTCTGAGCATAATTATGACCGATGGCACCTGTACACCTCAAAGCAAACGCTACCAAAATCTCAGCTCAACATAATTCTACTCTCAGTTGTGCTTGAAAAGAATAAATCACCGAACGATTCCATGGAAAGTATTTTATTTTTTAGAGGAAATCAACATTTTTTATACACTGCTCCACAGCTCAGAGAAATTTGGGAGCCAAGAAACTAAAGAGCCCTTGTGAGGTGGTGGGCTTGAGCTATGCTATTTGATTTCTCTCACTGTGGTCACACTTCAGTTGCTCAGAGGAGCCTTTGGAAGTGTAACAGGACTTGTCATTATGGTGTAAAATCTATCATGTTGAAACAGGGAAGATATATTAAAAGGTAATTTTTCCTCTACCTTTTATTTTTTTAAAGAAGTGGTTTGAATTACAAGGCAACTCATTTTGTTTCCTAGTCTAAATCTGTATCTTCACACACCTTTTGGGACTCAGTGATGGGATAATAGCTCTAGTTAAAATTTTTAAAGAACTTTTGCTAGGTTCAAAATGTAGCTTATTTTTGATTGCATATAATTGCGAAATTCACTCTGTTGTTTTTTAAAGTTCATCTGAAAGTAAATAAGAAGTATAGATTACAGTTAAACAGTATTTGTTAAAGTTGTCATTGAAAAAATGTGTTGAAATATTTACTGTGGAAAACGTCTTTCCAATGAGAGTGAACTATTCCTCAAAATACTTGTTATCTTGGAGAAACTAAATATCATCCCCCTCCAAACCAATTTTTTTGCATTTTTGGTACCTAGGCAAACATTTTTTGAATAAGAGGAAAATAATTTTAAAAATAGAGGTAGATGTCATTATTTTTGTATAGAAAAACCCATAATTTTCTGAACAGCTGTGTGTCTTACAGCTCTACCATAATAAGTCAGTATTTATCAGTAATAATAAAAAAAAGAATATATCTGATATCAAACATATTCCAGTTTCAAGCTTCTGAAGGATTATTATAAACAACAGCAAGGAAGAATGTATGCCAAAATGTATTAAAGTACCCAAGGGCCTTTCTTAAGTGAAAAGTAAACCATAGCCTTTTTTTTATGGACTGCGTTTCTCTCTCAGCCAAGGCAAACTCCTGAAAGTGCTGTTTGGCTGTTCTGGCTGCACCTTTGGGTAGAGTGCCTCGATCCGGGGCTCCTCCGACCAGGGAGAGCACTTGGGATGTTTTAGTGGAAATTCACGCAGAAGCAAAGAATACGGGACGGACTTGGCTGGCCCTGGCTTGCCCAGGCTTGGTCCAGCCTGTGCGCAGCACCGTGCTCAGCTGGGCAAAGCTGCCTGGGAACGTTGTTCCAATTTTTCAGCTAGGTATTGCCATACAGCTCAATTTTCACTTAGAAAATATCAAGATGCTTTTGAGTTTTTCTGATGTCTTATGGGGTCTTTCTGAGCTAGTCCTACATTTCCTCTGGCGCATTAAGGACACAGGTGTATCGCAGGGATTTTATGCTAAATGATATATATAAACCAGGGGCTCAGCTTTTCTAGCAGAAAATATGGTAAAGAGCCCAGCCTAAATGGTGCAACTGGGGGGAACCAATTCAGCCTGAAGTTTTTTGCTCTTTTCAAAATGAAATTTTAACAACATCTATTAGCAGAAAAAATACATTTTGGTTCTGAAATCTTTCTGCATCTGTTCCAATCTGCTGACTTTTTCTTTGGAAAGTTTGGAAAGGAAGGAAATGGCAAATCATTGATTTCAACATTCAGTTTTCGATGTGAGTGCCCCCATCGCCGTTAAAGGCCTGGGGAGCCGCTGATCTGGATAAGGGTGTGTATGTTTTGCTGTTCTGGTTGCGTGGGGGCTGACTTTCTCCAGTGAGAACACTCCAGAGAAAGAGTTGGGATTTTCTTCCTAATAGTAATATTGGCTGTTTCTAATGCAAGGTCCCAGAAGTTGTTTTGCTGGAATGTTCACAGAGTGTAAAAGGCAAGTGAAGAAAGTTATTACAATTTTTTATGTGAGTGACAACTTGCATGCACCTAGAAAGTTGGCTTTCCTTTCACGTCTTGCTCCTCAAAGTGTAAAGGACTTAACACACAGAGACTTACTCTTTTGTGATAAAGGACAGTGCTGTGAATTGCTGTGGGAAAACCACTCAGCAGCCTGTCATTATGCTTTCCTTCTGCAAGTAATGCCTGTCAGAAGTGTAATACCAGCTTGCCATCCTTGTGAGGGAAAACCAGTGTAGGGCCCAGCTGATAGTGGCCTGCTGCACAACCCAGGAGAACAACCTCCGAGATTATTTCCCATAAACTCTAGCTGAACCTAGTAAAATAATGGCCACTTGGCATGCTGCAGTAGATGAATATGACTTCCATTTATCTTTCATATTATAAATATTTTCTGTGATTTAAGGCATTCATTGCTTCCTTTTGCTGTCAAGGAAATGAAGGGAATACATTTCAGTAGCACTTTACAGAATGTACTTATCTTCAGTCATTGCTGTAAATATGCAGTGATCATATTCTCACTGTGCAAAATAAATCAGAATATTTTGCCAGCTAGGTCACTTAAGTCTCAACTTAAGTTATGACAAGTGTCAGTTTTTCCCTTGTTAATAGACTTCTTAGCTACATCACATTTTTAATGCGTTTGACTGTTTCTCAGTTACAGTTAATAAAGAAGCATTGTAATAAAATCAAGGTGTGCTAAGTATCATTTTTGTGTTTTATTTAGACCAGCATGGATCCCATAAATAATAATAGTGGGATTTGTAAAGTGCCTCACCCCTGCAGTGCTTAAAAGTCCTGAATAGAGGAATGAATGTGGGATTAGAGGTGTCAGTCATTGGCATATAATGACAAATAAACAAAAGAAACATGATCATATGGGACCTAGGGAGAACGAAAAGAAAAATAAAGACCACAGAACCAGCATGTGGGAAATAGCTTAAAGTCAGGTATAGCTAAAAGGAGGTCTTCAAAGGTGGAAAGGGACAAAAAGAGACAAAAGAAGGGCAGGAGCATGCCGAAGAGTCTGTTGCAGCAGAAGCAAGGCTAGCTGCAGATTTCGGGCGCTGCAGAGGTCCATAGACACAAGCACGCTCACTCATATGATCCGGGGTGTAACTCCAGACCTTTGGTGCCCCTCATGTGCTAGGATGATGTCAAGAAACAATCCATTACAATATCAGGGTCTCAGGTGTACTTAGCAAGTATATTGGCATTAGTGGTATTCGTGACTTACTTTCAGAACTGAGGCAGATGTCAAAGGTGAACACCAATATTTCTGGCTTGCTGGCCCTGAAGTCGCTTGCCCACTGTTAAAAAATAACCCTTTAATTACCCTGTAGTGCAACGTGCCTGACTTGCTGGGGTTGCTTGCAAGCTTGGGTTTTGGGGAGATCTCTGACTGGTGGGCAGGATGCCAATGCACAGCCTTGCTGAGGCTCCTGGCTTAGCAGTCGTGGCACGTTGGGTTCAGACAAAAACGTATGGGACCTCTCTAGGAGGCTGCTGGCTCAGCACCCGCTGGTCGTTAAAAGAGACCGAAACAGGAGGCAGCGCCCGGGAGCTCTGGTGCTTGTGTGCGATCCCGAGAGTTGTCTTGTGAGTGGATGGTGCTGTGATGGGACACGGTATGTGGAAAGAGATGATTATTAGAGATGCCTGGGTACTTGAGGCATATTTGAGTGCGATCATACAAACAGGGAGAGAGGGGAGGAGAAATGTAGAGAGGAAACATTCCGCTACCTCCTCCAACTCCCTCTCCTCTTGCTTGTGGGCACTGCATCTCCGCTGAGGGCTTTGCCATGTCGGCTTTGCCAACGTGACTATACGGTAGTCTGCATAAGGCCTAACTTTCTGCTGTAATTTTTTTGGCTTTCTACTCCTTCTGTTCACCTTTTTGTTCTTTCTCCCTGTTTTAAGTCTATCATCATCCCTTTCCCCTTCTGAGACCACCATTTCTTCCTCCCTCTTCCTCTTCTGCCTCCAGCACATCTTTCCTTCAGCACCTTGCCTCCACCGATCCTTTTTTCAACCCTTGATTTTATTTTTCAACCACCAGAAAACATCACCCAGCCAAAGCCTTGCTCCTTCCCCAGCCAAGATGGCTCTGGGTGCTGATGCACAGAGTCTCCCTTGCACCGCCGCTCACTCCTACCTCCATCCCCGCGGGGTGCAGGTGGCACCCCCGTCACTCCCTCGACACTAGCTGTGCCGCAGGGGGACCAGACAGGAGACCCTAACCTGTTCTGCCTCCTTGGCTCCTCTGCCATGCCGAGCACTGCTCTGCAGAAGTGCAGAGCACACGGTGCCAGCAAGTGCTGTGGTGAGGGAGCGGCTGGATAAAACTAAGCTGGGAGAAAGCTGCTCCCTTACCACATTTCTGCAAGGAAACCTTGAGCCGGAACAGGCATGGTGAACTGACTAATTTGAATGCAACTGGTTTCAGTGAGTTTGGATTTCAACTAAAAATATTCACTCAGCCCTCACCACAATCCTTCATGTTGTGTCTGTAGAGTTTATGGAAACAGAGTTTAATTGCTTGGGTGTTTCCAGAACTTATCTGGTATTTAATTTAAGATAACACATGAGGAAGTGTGTTTGCAGTTCAACGTAAGTTCTTTTTTACATCCTCAGTTTATAGTACACAAGTGTTATTTTAATAAAAAATTCTTCCTGGTCACTCCAGTAACTGGCAGATCTCATTCAGATTGAATACAGAGGCTGTCTCTTCTCCATATCAGTCACTGCCCTTTGCTGGCACACTGCTAGGACAGCATTGCTAATTGCAGTATAGCTGTTCTAAAAGAAAGCAGAAGAGTCTACTCTTCAGGGTTGCTGGTCCCACACCACTAGCAGCAACACATCTTTGCATATTAAAGAAAAACATGGTCATAAGCCATCAAAACAGAGAGACTTAGACCCTAGTGAATATCAGAAAAAACACACAGAATGCTCTTTGATTTAAACGTAATGAGTCTATGAAAGTGACATCCCTGATTCACCTCTCTGAACTAATGAGGTCGGTGCTGCCAAGACCGTGGTATGTTTTTGGCTGTTTTAAGAACGTACCATATCAACGATGAAAGTGGATAGCCTGAAATGGAGTGACAGTGCCACTAACATCTGTAGTAAAAATAACCCCAACCAAACCCCAAACTTGGAAATAGCAAAAAAACCAGAGAAGCAATATCTCTTGCTGAGCTGGAAAAAAAGAACATCAAGTGAGATGAGCTTAGTCCAGTCCAATTATTTGCTGATATCTGGTCTGAGACCCTCAGGCCATAAGACTGCCTAGGAGGAGTGAAAAGGACCACCTTACAAGTGAGCATCTCTGAAAAGTAAAGCAAAACTTTTAATATGGCCTAAGAACTGCTTCTCTACGCTTCTGTACAAGCAACACCTAAGATATCAAGCAATATGCATATTAAGAGGCCTACACATATGCTTCTTGTCAAGGATATACAGAACTCAGCAGGGCAGGGTCGAGCAACCAGACCTCAATTCACAATTGGCCCTGCTTTGAGCAGAGTCTTGGACCACAAACATCCAGTAGTCCCATCCAATCTGAATTATTCCATGTCACTATACATTGGCCCTACCTACTTTCTCATGTAGAGTTTCACCAATAAAGAGAAACTCCTCCACATTAAAAACAGTAACAAAGAAATAGCCAAAAGTTAATTTCTCTCTTTGTTGTTTAGTGTGACAGCACATCCCAGCTCTACATCTCCAAACACGGTAGACAGATGCACTGAGAAGCATGAGGTGCGTGCTTTCTGAACAGGTGTGATGGGAAGAGGGGGACGTACCACTGCTACGTCCTTCCTCTTCCCCAGAGCAGGACATAAACTTCTGGGTGAGTTTTTTGATCTCCTACAAAAATTTGGGGTAGAAGGAGGGTAGCACCCTGGTTCACTAAGCTCAGACCAGTTATTTCTTCTTCCTCTCACTTGCGTACACAAAGATTTTATGCCCCGGCAGAATCCCCATGTTCATTGCAAAATGAAATCAGTAATTAATGAGAAATGCCTGGCTCCATTTGCATGAGGGATGGTGCACATGTACTTACAGGTGGCCCTAGGATCAGGTAGTAGGAGCTATTTTTATCTTAAATGGAAGATAACATAAAAAACCTTGTGACAGCTTAGTATTCTGTGTTCTGTCTAGCAACTAGACAAATGCTAAGTATACTTGAGTATTATAATGAGTGAGCATTAAAGAAAGGAGAGTTTCTAGCACTACAATGAAATGGTAAGTATCTGGTTGGCAAATAAATCCCTTATGTCAGTATTCAAAACTAAGTAAGTTCTAGTACCCTAAAGAATCACAGAATCACAGAAACACTAGG
>NW_010536640.1:0-4286 GCF_000687285.1 Phaethon lepturus | reverse complement strand
GTCCTTTCCAACCTTAGTGATTCTGTGAAGACGGGAGTGTTTTGAAAAAGCCTTCTTTTACAGCACAGGCCAGAGTATTTTACCCATTTTCCCCCTGCAGAGCTCAAAAACTGCATTTTATCAAATCTTCATTTGAAGATACCAAGATATGAAAATCTACATTTCTTTGAATATGAAAGCCTTTCAGCAAGGGCTGAGAGCAACTAGCATGCCAAGTCTAACCACCAGAGCTTCAACTTAAAAGTAGAGAAATCCTGAAGCTCACTATCAAATTAAAAAGTTTACAGTCTTTCCATTTGTCAGAAAACTACATCCAGTAAAGGTGCCTGGTGTTGGCCTCTGGAGAGAACATTAAAAATTAAATAAGGTAGAGTGACAAAGAGAATGGAGGCATGTTCACTCAGAGTAGTGGGAGAAGTACCTTCTTACTTCACCTGTCGCATCCTATTTTAGATTTATAAAAACAAGCAGAGATTCAAATTAATTTCTAATTGCCTTTCAAAAAAAGAGGCAAATTCAGACACTTACCTGTTATGCTGAAACATTTCACGTGCTACCTTTGCTTCAACATGCAGTGTTTCAAATGGCAGGTCTTTATCAATTAGCTTTCTGGCATCCCTTGTAAGAGAACGGAAGTTGTCCTAAAAAAAAGAATTGACACATATAGAACTGTCACCACTCTTCCACAGCTGTGGTGAACAGACAAAGCACATGAAATACTAAATATTAGTCAAAACAATAACGATCATCTACTGTAAACCCTAAATATAATAATATTGCTGTAGGATTGTAACTCTTACTATTTATCAACAACAGATTGCTACAGATCATTGATGTTTGAATGGACTGATTTGATGCCCAGTGAAATCAATAGGCTTTTTTCCATCTGAAACAATATATATTAATTGAAGTTAAACTTCCCAGGTTTTCCCAACATGATATATACACATACAGTCTTGCTACTGGTAAATATTCATCTGTGGATCCTGTTTCCCAGAGTCATGATTCCACTTATAAGTGACCCCTGTTCTGATGGAATCCAAAATAAAAAGTACTGAGTAATTAATAAATAGACATTGATCACCTTGGACCAGAATCCAAAACTCTGCATACTCAGATTTGTCAATAAGAAAGAAATTGTTATTAGGAGAAATTACATTTATAATGTCACTGAGAAAATATTTCAAACTAAGTTACTTCAACTACAAGAACACACTGAAAAAAATTCTGCATCCTTCCAACGTTGCTTTGCTAGCCATACACACTTCTGCTAATAATTGGGCATGAGAACAAAAATAGGCACCAGACATGTGAAACATTTGTGACCACACCAGCTACTAAATGCTTATGAGACTTAAAGGTCTGCAGATGACTAGATTTACTGAAGAGCATGAAATATAAGGAAGCTACTAAGGAAAGCTTCAGCGAAACATGCTCACGGTTCTTTTACAACAATAACCTGATTACGCTGTAAACCACTAGGTGAAAACACACATATTACATACATTTTATTTTCAGAGTGCTCTATTCACACAAAGGGCTATGGCTGCATCTACACTACCAGACAAGAGCAGCTGAGTAGGAGCAGACCTGTATAGTAACAAAGATGGCACTGAGTGCTCAACAGCCATGCCAACTGTTTTTAGAATTGTATTTCAGACTAGAACTACTCTATCCCCATACACCTAAAAACCTGTAAGCATTTGGAGGACATCTCTAGGTTTAATTTCATCTGAAAGGAACCCAGTTTGTGTGCTGAGAGACCACTCTGCCATGAAAGCCAGTATGTGGTAAATGCAGTGATTGATTTCCAAAGAGTACTACTGATCCAATATAAAACATTACTGTAGATATACCCTATGAAAAGGGGAAAAAAAAACCTTACTGGCCCCTCTCCCCCATTAGAAAAGAACCAGTGGACAAGGCTCCAAGCTTTATAACGTTTCGAGGAGGAAGTTATTTTGCTTACATTTGTTGGTTTCCAGTCATTCAGTCTATTGTCCAAAATTACATCATAACAGAAAGCTCCAGAGATCACTGCAATTCCAATTCCAAAGAGAAAAATATTAATGTTTGTGACAATGAACCTATTGCATTGCCATAATGTACACTTATAAATTTATCAAAATGAATTAAAAGAAAAACAAAATTATCTCAAGAAATCCATTATAACATATAAATTTTCAGCTGTGATTATACAGTCAAATGGCAGATTAATCCTGTATCAGGTCACAGATGAGCAAAAGTTGTAACTAACCCTGCTTGTACTTCAGTAATCTTCCAACTTGATGTATACATCCTAATTTTTAGTAACTCCAGTGCTCACAAGGTTATGTAGTTATTAGGGCAAATTTCACAGAAACACATCGTATCTTCTAAATACCTTACTCATGTAACTTCACAACAAAAAGGTTATGTCCTTAAATTGCTAACTTAACCTATGAAATCCTAAGTGCTCTGAAACCCATGTGCCACGCAAACCAGTCTTCTGTACTTTGATAACAAAATCGTTTTCAGTGCGATTGCTACAAATTAAAGGCTACAACCACAATACATGTAATACACGGATTAATAAGTACCTTAAATCATTGGAAAAGGAGCCTCTGATTTTTTTGGTAACACTATTAGACACTCACTTAAGAAGCACCAAAACAAAAGACAATCAATATAAAACACTTATATCACCTGGCACTTCTAGACATTTAATCAGATTCACTGAGTACTCATCTTTGAACGCTCGCTTTAACACACACGCCATGATCATGGCACAGGAACGCCAATAGGCCTATAAAGAGAATTTCAAAACACAGATTTATTACCGAGAAGCTAACAACCCATACCAGATGAACATCAGCCATTTATTCCAAAAGAACACCGACATTTAACTGAATTAGGTACAAACCTGCCTGTCAACCCAAGCATTACCTTCTTTACTATTTAAACTTCTACTTGTAGATTATTCTCCATATAGAATCAATCAAAAAAATCAAAACTGTACTTAAAATGCAAGCCAGATGTTTCCCTTGAGGTATTTGGTATTATGGAATATCTGGTATCATTTGATATCCGAAATTATAGAATAATACAGCATAGCTTGAAAGGGATGCCTGCACATCACCTAGCCCACATCCTGGTCCAACTAACAATAACCATGATATGCCAACTGTGAAAAATATCTGAACTTTCACGACAAAGTTCAAGAAAGCAGACAGACATGGAACTGAAAGGGGCATACAGAATCGAGTGGTCATAATCAGGCTCACCTACAATGGGACAAGATGCAGACTTACCTTGTTTACTTCCTCTGGATCTTCATCTTTGAAAGTAAGGAACTGAATTTCACATGATTTGGTCAAGGGTCTGTACATATCCCAGACTTCACCATCCACAAGAGCTAGAACGGATTTCTTGCAATGCCATTCACTTAAGTCTAAAGAAAATGAAAAATATATTACATAGTTATTAGCCATACTCTTCAGAGTCAGCAGTTTTAGACCTCCGCATTTGTAACAACAAACTGGAAGTCTCACTTTTGTAAATGACTTGGAAAGATGAGGTGTTAATAGGGCCTCCAAAAATTAACTCTGTTTCTGCTGATGTATTTTAGTACAAAAGTATTTTAAACATACCAACTACAAATATTCTGACTGTTTGTCTGTTACCTTGGTCAATAAAATGTCAATAATAGTAACATTTCAGATTTGCATGACAAGTACTGCAATTGGCAGTGCAATTTTCATCACGAACGGCACATTAGTTTAAAAGTCCATTCACTTACGCATGGCACAATTGTATGGAGTAGACAAAGCTTTGTTCATTACAAACACGCTGCCAGGGTGAGATTTTCCAGTGTATTTTACTTCAATTTTCTCAATTCGTGGATACAGAGATAGCTGTCTCTCTTTCTCCTTGGTAAAGAGCTCATTACGCATCTCAATCACTTCATCTGATGTCATTCGAGAAACAGTCGGTGTGGAGATGAACCCTGATAAAAGGAATGATCTAAAATAAGCATTAAGGAGTTTTTACAGCCTCTTTGTTTCTACGGAAAGGAAGACATGTCACTGCACTGCTAATCCATGTGTCTGTCTCAACACGCGTAAGGTGAACACTTCAGCAGCTCTCACTGCCTGTCCATTCTTGGTCCCTGCAATGCCTGCATGAAGTCACAACAGAAAACTCGGAAGCAACGGCATCTTAATGACGTTCTCTGGCTGCAAAGGCCCTTCTCTCAGACAGGCCAAACGCCCCTACGGACCGCGCCCACTCTATGCCACCGCACCTGC